>NC_056523.1:309910785-309960134 GCF_019175285.1 Sceloporus undulatus | reverse complement strand
GGATTTATTTATATGCCACCCAATCACTGGGAATCTGGGCGGCTTACAACAGAGAGGATAATAGACGGTTCCCTGCCCTCAGGCTTACAATCTAAAAAGACACGACACAAAAGGAGAAGGGAATGGTGAGGGGGGAGGGGATCAGGTCACAGGTATGAATCTGCAAGGACTAAGGAAAGTACTGGAGGATAGGGAGTCTTGGAAATGTCTTATCCACAGAGGCACCCGGAGGTGAGATCGACTTGAGTGTACATAGTTAACAGCAATAACAAATGTCACTAACAGACAGACAGCTAGTGGTTTGAGTGTTGGATTGGGACCCTGGAGATTGGGGTTTCAGTCCCAGCTTGGCTATGAAACCATTTGGGTGAACTTGGGCAAGTCACATGCTCTCAGTCTCAGGGGAAGGCAATGGCAAACTTCCTCTGAACAATGTGAAGTCAAAGGCTTTCATGGCCAGCATCCATAGTTTTTTGTGGGTTTTTCGGTCTATGTGTCCTTGTTCTGGAAGAGTTTATTCCTGACATTTCGCCTGTATCTGTGGCTGACATCTTCGGATTTCATTGCTCTGAAGATGCCAGCCACAGATGCAGGCTAAGCATCAGGAATACACATAGCCCGCAAAACCCACAAAAAACAAATCTTGCCAAGAAAATCTCATGATAGGTTCACCTAAGGGTCTCCATAAGTCAGAAACAACTTGAAGGCACACAAGAACAACAAGAACAAAAACATGTCCCTAACACAGTACTTCTCAAATAGTGGGGCGGGCCCCCCAGGGGGGGTGCGAGGCTCAGGATACAGTGTTATGCAGAGGTGTACTTATAAAAACTGTATAGACAAATGATACTATTTACAGTCGCGCGGGGGGCGCGAAATGTTTTCTTCTTCCTGGGGGGGGCATGACAGAAAATAATTGAGAAGCACTGCCCTAACAGGAAGCCATCCTTGGAAGGACAGCCAAATATGCAAAGCACAGGGGCTATAACTGGGCATACGTTCTCTCCTGCTAGTTGTGGAGCAGTACTTCTACAACTTCCTAGAGTCAAGTGGAGGCCAAGTGCTCCAGCTGTTTTTGCACCTCCTGACCTCTCCAAATGTCCTTAGGCTGCCCTTTTTCTAGCCCCAAACAAGGTTAATTTTTAAATAGGTTGCAAGAGAGGCCCTGTGCTATTTAATATGAAGGACTATTCTACCATCTACTTCCCTTCTCCCTGCACCTTTGAATTTCTGACAGTCCTTATGGCCACCAAAGGGCTGCAGGAACAAAAACCTAGCCCCCTGGACTAGAACACTGATTGCAGACCAAACTGATTTGTTGTTGTTGTGTGCCTTTGAATTGTTTCCGACTTATGGCAACCCTAAGGCGAACTTGTCATGGGGTTTTCTTGGCAAGTTTCTTCAGAGCAGGTTTGCCATTGCCATCCTCTGAGGCTGAGAAGGTGTGACCTGCCCAAGGTCAGCCAGTGGGTTTACATGGCTGAGCTAGGATTTGAACCCTGGTCTCCAGAGTCATAGTCCGACACTTAAACCACTAAACCATACTGGCTCTTGATTGCTTCCACTCTGAAAATAAAGGCATCATCATAATTGCGCACAATTCTGTTTAAGGCATTTCTACAAGAGTGCAATCTTTCCATTCAGACAAGTGATGGGGAATCCTACTTTTTGTAATAGAAGGGTTTGTTTGTTTTTTCAATTTGCTGGACTTCATCTAGGTACAGATCATGATACTACTGGAGCTGGTAACTTATTAAAAGAGGTGTAGATCATTATTTTCTACCGGTTGTTTGGCTAGTTATGTCTTTGTGCATCATGCTCTGGATTTTAAGAACAGAAAATAGAACATCATGATGTTGCACTTCCTGTAAGGTTTCAAGGTGTGAGTCTCCTCCCATTTCTTATCTGTCACAGAAGTCACACAAGGCAGAACTTTACTCTCCTTTCTCCACCTTATTAACTTTGTGCAAACAGGGATCACTGGGAAAGATTGCTTCATTGGACTCCTGTTTAGTTTAAGCTGCCGAACATGGCTGTAATAGAGAAGCTGCTTGTTGTAGTATTGCTTTTTTCACAATTCCTGCAACTTGGGGGATTTAAGGTCCTAACCCTTGCCTTTATGGGTGAGTTTACAAAACTGAATAGTATTTGATCACGGAACATGTGTCTTCTTCAGTGGGGTTGCATTCAGTATTGACTGCAGACAGTGTTGGTTGGTGTGATTCAGTGACAATTGAAAGAAAAACTACAACTTACAAGTGTCAGAAGCCCTGCCTGAAGGATTTCTGGGAACTGTAGTCCAAAAAATGTAATGTTTGCAAGCTGGGGGGGGGGACCTGCTCTTGGGTTGACTGAGCACCAAGGTGCTTTCATTATCAGCTTTTCTGATGCCTTCTACTGTTTGTTGTTCCTGGCAAACATATTTTTTCCACAGATTGTAATATGCCTCAGATTTTTTTTTGTTTGCAGTTACACATTATATGGCTATACATTATTAAATATGGAATAGCCAGGGATGCCTGCAACTCCCTATACAGGGAGGCATTTGGTGTGGCACAGTTATTAGCTTGTTTTGAGTGGGTTCTCTTGGGATTTAAGCATGTATTCTAAACTCTGAATGCATTTTAATTGTACACTTGGCCCTTGGTATCCACCAGGGACTAGTTCCAGGACCTCCCATAGATAACAAAATGTGGATTCTCAAGTCCCATTAAGTACAATGGCATAGAAAAATGCAGATCTTTTCCAGTGCTGCTCTGAAATACATTGAATTACAGCAGGAATAGCTCATAACAACCATGACAGGGACAATTCATTTCCCTCAGTTACTGTGGGGATTGCAGGTAAGGAAAAGAGAAATCTAAGGTAGCTGGCAAATGATGTCAAAGACCTCCTAATCAAAATGTCCCAGGTCTTTGACTCTACGAACACTGGCTCCACTGCACCATTCTCACATTGTTTCCCCAAGATGATGACCTGCATTGCATTTCTACAAATGGGCAGGGACATCATTAAGAAGGTACACAGGGTACAGACCGCACCAGGTGACACCTGAAAGGGGGTGACACAACTTCCACTTAAACATCTGCTTTTTGGCATGGGCTGTGGCATTCGCCTGTGTCCCTTTAAAATGCTGAAGAGATGGTGCAAGTAGGCTGGGGCTCAGGAAGAGGGAAAGGAGAAGCTATATGTATCTTAAAATTTTAATTTTTAAAATTTAATATTTTAATTTTTTTCTTTAAAACAGCACATCTTGCCATATGCTCACTTTAACAACATGAAACCATCCACATCTATATACATTTAGGCTGTGCATATGATATTAAAATTTTAAAATATAATGTTAATTTTGCTAGTTGTTTATGTCACAAATGTTATCATGATACTCAGTGATAAACAGGAATTACGGTTTCTGAGTAAAAGCGCAAAGTTATGGGAGGAAGTCAATGTGTTAACATTACATTCAGTGATGTACGAGAATGACAGTTTATGAGTAACTTTAGTACAAAGATATGGGAGGAAGTCAATGTGGGGAGTGACACTATGAGTGACTGCATTGGGTGACACCAGCCCTAGTGCCGCCAACATACTAGGGGTTCTGATGATTGAATGTACCTCTATAAACACAAAATATGTACATCTGCCCCATGAATTCCAGCTGCTTTGTAATCACCATGATCTATTGACATTAGGATGCGTAAGCCATTTTCTAATGCCAGTCTCTGAACAGGGGGAAGCCATTATCTCCTGATGGATGAAATATCAAACATTCTCCACAAGAGGGGCCACGAAGTTCGAATGTTGTTACAAGAAGGAGTAAGGTTGACTCCAGGTAAAACGCCCAAAGGTTTCTCAAATTGCTTAATATTCAGAGTGACCAGATGTCATAACCGCAAAGAAGGACAAGACACCACCAAATGTAGGCCATTAAAGAAAAATGTAGGACATTACAAAACAAAAGCTAAAAACATTCATATAATGTAAATTCAAGCTTCTTAGGGGATATTCAGATGGTGAAAATAATCCAGGTAGAATCTGGGTTGAATCTTTGTTGTTCACATTCATTTCAAATTCATCCAATTAAGTTTTTTGGAGGGAGGGGCCTGCTCCCCCCCCAAAAATTTTTTATTGATCTCAGGAATTTTTCTGAGTTTTTCTAAAAGATTTGCAGGTTGGAAACAACTTGAAGACACACAGTACTCACACACAACCTCATAGGGGAACACCCCACCACCACCAAATATGTTTGTAAAAATAACTGTCCCCAAAGGAGTGTGGGAAGCATTTCCATCATGTTTTTGGCCTTTAAAAAAAAGCAGGCAGTGAGTCAATTCTGGTTTTAAAAATGACTTCCCCTGGACATAAAATTGCCCGGTGGCCCCAAAACCTGGCAAAAATGCCTCCAAGACTGCTAGAGAGCATTTTGGGATTTAAAAAAATTAACAAAATTTTATGACCTTTAGGGAGACCTGAACGGGTCTCATGTGGCCCATGGCCCACCCCAATTTAGCTGGATACTCTAGAAGGACATCATCTGCAGGGACCTCCGAAGTACCTGTAGAGATACCGCCTGATGGCTGTTTTAGCACTTCCAGCTACAGGAAAATGGTTAAATGCATTGCCACTGATACTCCCCTGGACAACCTGGAAATGGCAGTACTGGGAGGGCGGCCAGGTTTATAAGATGGGGTTTTGAAGGGTAGCGTTGGGCAATGTAAGTTATGGAGGCATAACAACATGGGACAGCTATGCCTCCTGATGCAGGATCTTGGCCAAAAGTAAAACTTTATTGAAAAGTTTTGTGTTGTTGTTGTTGTTTTTTACATTTATTTTTGAAAAATAAAAATCCATGTATCTTTTTAGGACGACACTATGAACATTCTGATACTTATCAAGTCACAAAATGGTCAGCTAGTGAAAACGTTATCGATGAATACAACAAATGGTTTCACAACTTTACAAAGGATTGTCTGAAGGGGAGGTATTTTTAATAGTTTTAATATTAATTACATATAGCAAGAAACAATAAAAGCTTTGATTGTCTGAAATGCTCAAAGTTAGATGTGTCAACCTGTGAAATTAGGGATCCAGTATGATGTAGTGGACAGAGCTTTGGACTAGGACTCTAAATACCAAGGTTGGACGGTATGCAATTTTAGGCAGCCTTTGGAGTACAATTCTTCATATACTTGGGTATATGGTCTGTATTGTAAGTCCTTGCCCTGTTCATAAGTGATGATATCATCTTCTTCTTCTTCTTCTTCTTCTTCTTCTTCTTCTTCTTCTTCTTCTTCTTCTTCTTCTTCTTCTTCTTCTTCTTCTTCTTCTTCTTCTTCTTCTTCTATCTTTGTTTCTTCAACTGTATTAATAACCTGTACTGGTCAAAGAAAACTGACTTAATAAATATTACAGTATTTTAATTTGGGAAATACATTCAAACTACATGGGAGGCTTTCTCCCCCTTTTCAACCTCAATGGTTCCTTTTAATTAATATTTTTCATTCATTTTTTATTATGCAGATCTTTTAAAAGAAAAATAAACCAGAAAGAAAAAATGTGACATTGTACCAGTGGTGAACAGCAGTTTTGTGCCACAAATGCTGAACTTTATGTGATTACCTTACCTTATGTGATCTATCCAGCAGTGGGTTCTAGGCTTCTTATTACTACACTTCCCAAATAAACATTTTCATATTTTCTAAAAAAAATAAAATAAAAAATACTACTCTTTGTAGCACACTGGGATAACGATAGCTGGAATATTAGTATTTTTAAAGTCTGATAGAGTTGCCAGAGCAAACAACACATATGCAATTAAGCTTGTGAAGGACAAAGTACAGAAGGGTCAACCTACTGATATATAAGGATCCAATCAGAAAATTAGTTATTGTAGGCACTGGGTCTCTTGAAGGTGTCCACAAATACCTCAAACTAGATATGTCAAGTATACACTTAGAGCAGGTAGCACCAAATAAATTGTTTTTGGAACAAAACAGCAGCTGTATTATGAGAAAGCACTAGACATCATGGCACAGCATTAGCACAGTTGCCTTACTGGATTAAAAAAAAAGAATAAGAATAAGGTTGAACATTGCACATATATACAGTATATACACCCCAAAGGTTTGATAGGAACTCCATACCACTAGGACATGGGGATAGAATTAGAACAGTGTGGGAATTTTGTGGCCATCCACCTGTTGGACAGGAACTTCCAGCATTTCCCACTATTGGAGATGCTGGCCAGGACTGCTGGGAGTTGTAGTTCAACAATATATGGAGGACAATACAGTGCCTGCCTTGAATTGGAGATTAGCAGCACAGCCCAAGCATATCTAATCCGAAGTAAGCCATTTGAGTTCAGTGGAACTTACTCCCAGTTAAACATGCAAGATCAGCAAAATGATCTAGAGAAACGAAGTTGTGGGACTGGCCATTTTATGGAACATTTTCCACTAGAATTACTGAGCTTATTTCACACGTTTTTGACCACGGCACTGGTCCCACCCTCTGCATTCCCCTAATGACAATGCCATTCATGCTGTTTCATAAGACAGTTTATATGAATGATAAATATAATCACTTGTAATTTGTAATTTACAATCTGAACGATTGCCAATAATTTTATGCCAAGCATTACGTTAATGGAAATCTTGCCCAAAACAACATGGGAGCAGTTAATGTAATGTTTTGTTCTTTTCTCCTCCAGAACAACAGTTCATTCTTACCTTGATCTGATGGGCCACCTGGCATCTCAATGCCATTTTGTGCTGAATGAATCAAGGACTCTCAGCTCTTTGAAGCAGGAGAAATTTCACCTTGCGGTGATTGATGCATTCAATCCTTGCTCTTTCCTGGTTGCAGAGAAACTAGGACTACCCTTCGTGGCTGTCTATCCTGGGACTTTTGTGAATGCACCGCAGGCTGGAATACCAAGTCCTCTGTCATACGTCCCTCTGGCCCAATCCCTTCTAAGTGACCGCATGGATTTCTGGGAACGCCTGAAAAACTGTTTGATGTCACTTTTTGCACCAAAAATAAAAAAACCAGATATATGACAAATTTGACAATGTTATTCGGGAACATTTCCCAGCCACGCCCAGACCTGCTCTCCCTGAGCTGTACTTGAAAGCAGAACTGTGGATTTATGACACTGACTTCTCCATCGAATTTGTGCGGCCTCTTCTTCCCAGCACAGTGTATATTGGTGGCTTATTGGCAAAACCAGCAAAACCATTGCCACAGGTAAGACTCTGCTGCATTTTTATTGTTCCGTGAAGCTGAGGGTAGGGGAACTCATGGTAGTGAGCTGCAGAAGTGTAGCTATGAGGATGGGGGAAAGAGGGCTCTGTCCCCAAATAGCAAAAAATCTGTCCCTCCCAATAAAATTTTCCTTCAGTCCCCACATTTCTAACAGTGCAGTAAATTTAACTTGAGCCCTTCAAAATATAGGATGTATCCATACTGCAGAAATAGTTCGGTTTGATACCACTTTAACTGCCATGGCTGAATGCTATAGAATTTAGGGAACTGTAGTTTGTTGTGGCACCAGAGCAGAGTTCCCAGAATTCCATAGCCATGGCAGTTAAAGTGGTGTCAAACTGGATTATTTCTGCAGTGTAAAAGCAGCTATTGCCTAGAATCCAAAGGAAAGGGGCAGGCAAAGTTATCAGGTAGATGGAAACAGAAAATTCTAGATGTGAATGCTTTTCAATGGTTCACTCTCTGCAATGCTAGACATTTAGAGACCGAAGGATAATCTCAGGAGGTGGGTCACCATTTTTATTGAGGGAAATGCCCTCATTTTGCCTGCAACCCTAATCTACAGCGCTATATAAATAATAATAATAATAATAAATCCCCTGTAGTTACACTTCTATTGATCTGATTTTTTAAAAAATATTTTATTTTGTTACTCAAAAAAATCCAGTTTTTTTTCCAGTTTCTCCACTGAAATAAATAACTTCCAATGGATTTAGTGATACAAATACCACTGAAAACAAAACAAAATAATACATACTAAATATTAAATATATCATAGACCTGAAAAATGATGACTGTTGGCAAACATAATCTTAAATCTAATTACTAGTCAGAATTCCACTAAACAGACCCACTAAATCAAATTTCCATAACTGTTGACTAACCCAGGTCTAATGGGTCTATTCTGGCTGGGACAAGCAATTGGTTTTAAGACAGGGAAGCGAAACCTGTAGCTGTCCACGCATTGATGGACTAATATCTCCATCATCCCTCATTATGGGTCATGCTGGTAACTGAAGTCATTTCTGGAGAATCACACATTGGCCACACAAGATGTAGGCCATCATAATAACCACCTGCCATTTATCTTATTTAGAAATCTTTTATTCCTTAAATTAAAGTGTTAGAACCTTAATAGTAGATTGTAATAATCCAATATCCCCCCCCCCCAACCTTTCTATTTCCAGGAGTTTGAAGATTTTATTGAAAGCACAGGAGAAGCTGGCTTTATCATTGTGACCTTGGGATCCATGTTATCATCAATCCCATTCCCACAACTGCTAAAAGAGATCAATAAAAGTTTTGCACAACTTCCACAAGGCGTTATTTGGAGGTATCAGGTCTCTCACTGGCCAAAGGAGATAAACCTGGCTCCAAATGTGAAAATTGCAGAGTGGCTTCCTCAGAATGACTTGCTAGGTAAGGAAATTACGAAGGAGCACACCTTGAACCCCCCCTTAACAGTATGCTAAAACAAAAACATAAGAGAAGCAGACTCCTCGGGCACTAAAAATTAAAAACTTATAAAGAGGGTATTTCAGAGAAAATGAGCCAGGCATCTGGGAACAAAAAGGAAGGGCCAGGGGATTAGTTATGTCCACACAACACGGTGGCAACACACATGACAAGTAGCTCCAACAATAATCCTGAAATGCTAAATTTCAGATTTTGGACAGGAAAGCAACAAGAAGCCAGAATCCCCATCAAGAATGGTCATTAAATGGCCTGCCACAGATTGACAGAATCCCCAGCTGCATTTCAAATCTAGGATTTTCTTTGCAATTTCTTGTCCAGATTTCTAGTAATATAATCTTTTGTATTACTTGCAGACTGCTGCAGTAATAATTAAGCTGGCTCTTTAGCCACAAGCCAAAGCCATTTTTTTCCAATTAGAGCAAAACAGACCAGCTACATACAAACATCAGAAACAACAACAAACATCGCAGAATATCAAAAACGAGTATACGGTAGTTTTCCTGGGAGCATAGATGCAACAATAATCTTCTCCCTCCCCCTTTTTGGTGTTTTATTTCTTTTCCTTTCATTGTTCAATTTTTATTGATGTGGTTCTTTAGCCACTGACAAGGCCAAACTAAGGCCTGTTACAGACTGCCAAAATAAAGCTGCTTCAGGTCTCTTTGGATGTATGCTGTTTAAATGATGCATGAATCCTAAGAATTCGGAAGCTGCGCCAAAGCTGCACTCCAGTGCTTAGGAATGGAGTGTGGCTTTGGCGCGACTTCCGGACTCTTAGGACCCATGCATCATTTAAATAGCATACCTCCAAAGAGACCCAAAGCAGCTTTATTTTGGCAGTTTGTAACAGGCCGATGTGAGCAAATAAGTCTCTAGTCTGGGAAAGTTACACTGTGGGGCTACACCTTCAAAATTAGATGCTCGTGGCTGTTGTATCAGTGCAGAAGTGAATCCATACTATTTTTTACTTTGAATTTTAAAGGGAAAGTGATACACTTATTCTGGGATTAAGGTTTAGTATCTCAGACAGCTTTTTAAAGTTCAGAGTAAAAACTGGAGTAGATTCACTAGGACGGATGAGAGCCACTAGCCTCCACTGCCAAGAATCCCCAGCCAGGAGGGGAAAGTAAATTTTTCACGCTATGGAAGAATGATAGGCTGATGTGAGATTATGTGCTTTGAACTGAGAAACCCCCAGGTTCCATATAGTTAAAATGGCTTTGTAGAACATTATGAGAAAGACATTTACTTGAGGCTCTGGCAAGGCAGTATTAGTTTGAGAGAGTACACAATACTCAAATGGCCTGCCACAGGACAACTAGACCTTGGTTGCTTTGTAGGCTTCCTTCATATAAGGCAAAACCAGGGTGACCAGATATCCTTCTATTCCCGGGCATGTCCTACATTTCAACCTGTATGGATCCTTCTAAAATTCTTTTTTCCTTTGCTTGATCTCTCTTGAATTTGTGTCCTAGAAACAATAGCAGTGTTTATTGGTTGTGGCTGTCTTAGAGAATTCTGAGATAGTACAGATAGATAGCCAACTAGAGCTACGTTTCAATTTGGAAAATACTAGATTAATTTAATCTGACTGGAAAAGTAGTAATGGAAAGTCCTTGGTAATGTCAGGAATTTCCAGGAAATATTTTGGGATGAAGAAAATGTCATGTGGACCTCCAAAATAAAATTGATGTATACAGGAATGAAAATATGGGATTTGCAAAGATTTTTCTTATCCTGATGGGCTCTAAGAGGACATACATGTAAAAGCAAGCTGCAGGATTGAGGTGCTAAGCACCTCAACAAGAATCAATCTGCATGTGATGTCTAGGCAAATAAGTATTTTTTTCCATTCATCTACTTGTCTTGTTACTACTTACTATTTTCCTTTTTTTTTTAATTATTGGTTTTTATTTTCCATTCTTCCACACATTTACAATACCTTTCCATTATGTATTTGTATAGATCTTCACATCTTTACGAACACAAATGTGTGAATTCTTTTATCCTCCTTATCATTTCATTGGTCTTGTTCGTTGTTGTTTTTTAAAGAAAATTACAGGTGCATATCACACTGGCTTTCGTTGCATACAAACAATGTCTATATGGAGTTTATCACATGGGGAAAATGTGGAGTTTAAACAGTGATTAACCCGTAAAATCACACAATTGACAATAAAACGCGATTAAAATGATATTAACACAAGAGCCATTATCCCATGAATAACTAGGGAATAACCAGGCAATGAACAGCAAAAAGTCATTCATGGGAAAATCCCATGAATGATTTGCTGCTATTTCTTGCCTTGATATTCAGGGGAGGAAACCTTAATCACGTTTCATCTCGATGTCATGTGAAAACCATTAGTGCAATTGCAGGATTATCATGGGTTATTCACAGGATAATGGCGCTTTGAACACGACGTCGTGTGAAAACCATTAGTACAACTGTGGGATTATCATGGGTTAATCACCATTTATACTTCCAATTGTCCCCGTGTGATAAACTCCTATGAGTATATTAAACTGGTTTTATGAGCAGTTCAACATGTAACCCTAAGGTGGGAATAATGCAACTACCAAATGTTTTTGGATTATAACTCCCAGAAGCCCTAGTGAGCATAGCCAAAGGTGAGAGATGCTGGGAGCTATAGCTGAATAACATCCGGGAGGCCATGATTTCCATCCATGATGTAACCAAATTGCAATAGTCGCTTATGTTTTGAATTTGTATGTTTCTTCACTTGAGTTAGGACACCCAAAGGTTCGGCTCTTTGTCACTCATGGAGGGCTCAACAGTTTGATGGAATCTGTTTATCATGGAGTGCCAGTAGTAGGGATTCCTCTGTTTGGGGATCAACATGACAACATGATCCGAGTGGAAGCCAGAAACATGGGACTCTCTGTTAGCATAGACCAGCTAGAGGCCAACAGCTTTGGAAGTACAATGAAGCAAGTCATAGGAGACCAAAGGTATGTATTTACTGACCTACCAACTTCTTGCAGTGGGTTTCAGATAATGTTGTTGTTGTTTTATTTAGAGTATTTATACCCTGGCTCTCAGAGTGGCTGTAAATATTGTTAATTTGAGAGTTCCCTACCTTGAGGTTTACATTCAAAATAGACAGGGCACAAAGTCATGACATGATATGCAAAACTTGTAAAAAGCAAAAATGAAACAACTAATAAAAGTGCCATCTGCCTATTTAAAACAGCCAATACATTAAAATTAGCATTGTTCCAAAATGTCCTCTTTCCCTAAAGTTTTCTTTTCTCTTGAAAGAGGCTTTTTGGGTTTTTCTGCCTCATTATCAGGGTGCTTTAGAATTTATTTTGAATGGTAATATTGTAGTTAACAGTATTTTTATTATGTGGGCAAAGGTCGTATGTATCTTCTCCCCCACCCTGCTATCATGTCTCTTTCCATCACTTTTCAGTCTCCCTGGTTAGAAGAAGCCACATGGTAGAAGTCTTACTTCAGAACATCTCCTCCTGAACTTTAATAGAAGTTTGGGGAAAGTTGAAAAAGATGACTGCACAATAAACAGGACATTCACACAACATTAGCTTTTGGCCACCAAGAGTCCCAAACCCTACACATGGCAATTCCCTGCTCCCAATTCTTTCTCTTTCCCTTTTCTGAGACCAGTTTGACAGTGTTTAAAAAGGGGAAAGAAAGGGTCAGCAAATTTATTAAAAAACAATTTGGCTAAAATTTTAAAGGTACAAGGAAATATATTTAAGAAGTCTTCATTCAGTGCTGAAAGACAGAAAAAAAGTATGTTACAAATCTCTGTGAGTTAAGCCTTCCTCAGCTTTGGTACCACAAATGTGAGTGCACAGGAGCAATAAGAGAAAGAGGCTAAATATAAACTCAGTGTTGTATTATAGTATGGAAGGGTACAAGGGGAGAGATGCCACGTGTCTGTGGATGCATCCACACTACAGAAATAATTCAGGTTGATATTACTTTAATTTCCAAGGCTCAATGTGATGGAATTCTGGGTGAGATATTTAGCCTTTTCAGTCAGAGACCTCTGGTGCCGCAACATTCCCAGATTCCATCGTATTGAGCCTTGGCAGTTAAAGTGGTGTCAGACTGGAATGTATTGAGCCATTGCAGTTAAAGTGAAGTCAAACTGGATTATTTCAACAGTACAGATGCAGCCCATGTGTGCGGTGCTAGGAGAAATAAAGCTTGGCCAGCCTGAAACACAAGTTCATAATATTCCTCCTTTTGCTTGTCACTTGGCTCTAATGGTGTGTTTTCAGTCTTGTCTACACAAACATCTGGAGTGATTCATCCCCCTGAGGAAGTGGTCTTTAGTCTACAGAAACCTTGTATATGCCATCGTAGATTTATTTTAATGGTATCATATTAATGTTTTGTTGCTGGAGCAGGGGGAGATGTTACCATCTGGAAAAAGTTGGAGGTTAACAGATGCCAGAAGTGGTGTTTTGTTTGTTAATAGAGATGGGAAGAATATTTGAAACTATTTGAAAAATGGTAAAAAAAGAAATCCTGATAAGAATTTTGTTTTTTTTATTTATATACCGCTATTCCAAAGATCATAGCGGTGAACAGCAAGTAAGCTAATTAGCAAGTAAGCTAATTTGCCCCCAACAGTCTGGGTACTCATTTTAGCGACCTCGGAAGGATGCAAACCTGAGTCGAGCTTGGGCCCTTTTGCTGGTCTTGAACTCGCAACCTTGTGGTTTTGAGTGAATGGCTGCAGTACAGGCATTTAACCACTGCACCACCAGGGCTCCATTTTGGACTGATGAGACTCTTCACGGTTCAGGATTTATTCCTCACAAAATTTGCATGTGTTTTTTGTGTGCATTTTGCATAGGAAACAAGATTTTCTCTGCAGGAAATATGTCTGTGCAGAAATATTACATTCTGTGCAGAAAATGGCTGTCTCTTACACATAAAGCACTCTAATTGGGGACTTGCACATAATTGTTTTGCAAAGGTAGCAGCATCTTCTGCACAGAAAATGTTGCTTTCTGCCTAAAACCGCATGTGATTTTGTGCAAAATACATTTCAAATAGTGAATAGTTTTTAAAACCTGCAATGCAGAGAAAATTACTAAAATGACTTGTGACTTCTTTCAAGAAGAAAATTTGTGAAGAATCACACCTTTATTTCTAAATAACTGCTGACTACCTAACATACAAAATGGTGACCATTTAGCTATATTAATTCCATCCTGAATGAGACATAAATGAACTTATTGGCAATTGTTATTGTTCTATTTAAATTTTTAATTTCTCTACCCAGGTATAAAGCTGCAGCAGAGGGTCTAAGCACCATCCTCCGTTCTCATCCATTCCCTCCTGAACAAAGACTGGCGGGGTGGATAGAACATGTTCTTAAAGTGGGAAGTGGAACGCATCTCCAGCCCCATGCTTTTCATCAAATGTGGTATCAGCAGTACTTACTGGATGTTTGGCTGTTTCTCATTGCTTCACTCTTAGGCATGCTCTACCTTTGTCTCAAGCTCATTGGCTATATTACTTTAAAGGCCTGTAACACAGGAAAACAAAAGCAAGCATAAATATTGCTACTTTAGTTTTTAAATGTTGTGCCCCTTTGGGAGAAACACAATTATTTAAGGCTTCAGATAACAGCTGAGTTATCTGGACTTGGATGACGTACACACTGACATCTGCATGCACTTGTCATGGCCAAAACTGTGGTGAAAACTTTGCTTTCCCATTATTTTTATTTATATCCATATAGCTATCAAAGCACTGTATTTTTTATTTCAAAATGCCTTAGTAGCATTTTTTGAAAAGAGCATGGTTCCAAGGCTATAGTTCTTGGAAATGATAACAATATGCTTCTTGTTTGTTCCTTGTGATAGTCCATACCCCAGTGGTTTGTGGTACTCCATATGCTTGAATTGCAACATGCAGTTTTCCTCACCATTGGCTAGGGGTGCTGGGAGATGCAGTCCAACAACATCTGAAGAGCCACTTTGCTTTTGTATGGAGATGCGGAAGTAATAGCACTTAGGACAGGGAACTTTGCATCTAATAAACATTTATGTATATAACTCCTATTAAAATCTTAATCAAGTACATAATTGCTCTTTCTCCACTATGCTCTTTTTTATGTGTTGATGAAAACACTGTACAAAGAAAAGATAAATGAGAGTGTCACTATGCCCTTACTTCTTCCCCTTTTTGTCCAGCTACCTTCCATAGTATAGGCCTTAATCCACATGCTAGAATCCAACACTGGACTATTACGTTGGTGCACCACCATGATGGTGGGTATTGTGATCTCCAAACTTTGGTACTCCAGATGTTTTAGACTTCAGTTCGCAGAATTCCTGGCTGCTAGGCAAGTCAATTAGGGCCTCTAGAAGCTGAAGTTATAGAGTGAACTGTTTTACATCATGATAACATTTCTGGCACTTTATGAATATAGAGCAAAAACTTACACTCCAAGAAGCGTGATGTAATAAAGTTAATTTTAATTTCAACTAATATACAGTATTACATTTTATTTTAATTTAGAAGACAGTAATTAATATAATTCCTTGTTATATATAAATAACAATTATACACCGGCAACAAATATACATCTCATTGTTCATGACTCCAATATACAATCCTTGTTTACAAAGCAATGATTTCTCTAGGAAAGCTACAAGTATCTTATCCATGAGGCATTATCAGAGAGAAAAAATCAGTAACAAAAACAAGTTTTGCATGATTACAGCAGCTAAGAAACCCATATTTTCAAACCCTGTGTTAAGAAATCGAAGTCTTAAACATCACACCATTTTATCTCACTGTAAAAGTCTTACAAATTCAAAAAACTGATCAGCATGACAAATATGCAGAACATCACAAAATCTCAACACAGATGAATCCAAGTACTGCTACTATTTTAGAAACTTACAACAACTTGAAAAAAACTACATCCCTGTGCATTATTACTTTAGTGGCCTGTTGTGTAACTCTATGCAAAAAAAGCAAAAATATTCCCAATACTTATGTTTGGGTTTGAAGTGTGTTAAGAGTAAAACACCAACATTTCAACAATATTTGTAACATGCAGATTTAAATTTCTGGGACTGTCATCCTACCCATGCTTATGTCAAAGCAGTCTGGCATCACAGAATTGTCAATATGGTGCTAGCTTACACTTCTGTCTCCTAAAGGCCATTCCAATGAGGCACGATGTGTTGTTTTTAATGCCAGTACATCTTGAATTATACTGAAAGCCACCCTAAAACAGACCTCAAACATCCCAATGTCAGCAGGCCCTACCTATCCTTCTATGGAAGTCACTGTCATGACCAAACTTTCCGTATTTGTTCTATAATACAAAAGGTAATGTGCTAAACTGCAGTCCAAGACTTGAGCAATCAACTGCCTCTAGCAAATCCTGAGCAAGTTCTCAAGGTTCTCAGTGTAAATATATTCTCCTCAGCCAAAGGAAACAATTAATTTTTAGAATATTAATCAGACTTCCATTTAGGTATTTTAAAAACCTGTAGATTCCACAGTTCTCAATGGCTCTGATATTTTAAATAATTTTTCTTGCCTTTAAAAAACAAATGTGGCAAGTTTGTATTTTCCTGTGGTAGAGGGGATGCCTCTGAAACACAGGTTTAATATTAAAAATTAATCAGTTGATGCAGTATTTCACAAGTTCCTGCAAACACTTTCTAGTTAGCTGTAGCTAACTACATCATTAAAAATCACAAACATTTGCAACATGAAAAACGTTTCCAGTGATATCTTTTTGACCAATGTTTTGCCAAGATCCAGAGATGTTCATGCATTAGGATTCAGCATTTATTTCCAGTTCCATGTAAACTATACGGTATCAGATATTTTCCACAGCCACTAACTTCCAATTTATAAGTCACTTACAATGCTACTTCACTGAAGGTACTGTGAATTACATAAGCACTGTTAACCCCCCCCCCCATGAAGCTTAAACTAAATATTAAAGCAGAAAATGGGTTAGTCATAGAATTGTAACCACTACTGCAGCCCTAATGCTGCAGCCCTGCATAGTGCTAGGTTGCTTGAATCTGCTGGAACAAGTGGAATTTGAACAGCATGTATACGTTGCAGCATTGTCACTTGGTGTTTAACGTACTCAGATCCTTTGCTTTCTTTAATTACTTAAGTATTCTTGTAACTTGTTAAACAGCTTGTTATCATGGTATGAATCACAACATCAGGACAGAGTTAATATTTAACTCCTCACTAGATTGCAGTATGATCACGCTGACCATTAACTGTAGTGGCAAATGATGCTGACCTAACACACTTTTTGAACACACTTTTCCCTCAAAATCACAGAAATCACTGCTACCATTTGTTATGAACATAGTCCTACCTGATACAATGTTCATCATTTGGCCATTTGTTGAAGAGTCTTAGTTTGAAAGTGCAACTACCTATTCTTTACACTGAAAAAAATATACTGACCACAAGAACTGAATCTTTAACAACTGAGATTCCTTATATAAGGCAATGCAACCAGAGTATGACCTGTGTGGCTTAGCATTAAGCATGCTACACATGTTAATTTCTTCAAAATAAAGGTCCAGTTTAGCACTACAAGGACTATGGAAAATATACATTATTAGTGAAGTGGTCAGTTTGTCTGCAGTGAAGATTAAAACATCCAGAGTAACAAAAGTAAAACTGGTTTAGCTGAAACAGCATTTCAGTAGTTGCTTCAAGTCTTAAATGAAATCTCTGTGATGAATTTTCACTCTTCATTAAGCACATGCTTGCATATATGTATTTAAAACAGTATTGGTAAATACTTAAGATTCTACTGGGTCTTTGTTATCATGCACAGCAAATGCCATTCATATGTATATAATGCTGACAAATGATTTTCAGTTCTGGTACAGATGCACAGACATTCCAGAAAATAAGTTATTTTGTATAGATCTGTCCCTAAAATCCTTCAAGCTAAGAGTGGCTTTTTATATCATGCCCATGTTTGAATACTAAGCAGCCCATAAACTATGGATAAGCTAAAGAACTGCATTTAGGATGACCTGACTTCATTGATGAGCCTCCCAAAAGTGAAAGGAAAATACACGAATGTACAAGTGACAACTCTGTTTGAGCCCTAATGTTAATTTATTTAAAACCAAATCTCTATTAACCTTTAACAAACTATTTCCCTGATCCATCTGTAAAAGACAAAATTACCGTTACATATTAATGGGTTTCAAACCACAACTAAATTCTAATAAAGAGGCTTTTAAAATTTTTAACACAAATGTCTCTAGTTCAAAAGAGGTGATACCAGCATATAAACAACTGTGAAGGGCAAGAATACTTGCAATGATGTTCAGTGTCTAGCTTCCAGTTTTCCCCACCCCTAACTTTTATCTTCCCTGTCTCTTTACCGCTCTTGCTGTCTCTTTACCTCACTTGCACATTACTATTCACCTACAGCTCACAATTCCCATATCATGGCAGCAGTGGTGGGATGGGTTTTTGAAGGAGTGAGGGAAAAGATGGGAAAGGCACTGCTGAGGTGGTCGAAGTTTCAGAAACCAAATGCTCCTGCCCATCACAAAACGAGCAATGAATTATACAAAGTGCATTTTAAGGGGAAAAGTTCCTTATTTCCCACATTCCATTTGATTTTTGTAAAGCGAGGTTATTTTGGTTGCAGAATACATTACTGAAAGAGCATTCTCCAAAGCTATGGACTGATGACTCAAGAGTTCAGTGGATTTAGACATCATCAAATATTCTGCTTCGTGACATTGACAAATATCTTCCACCAGGCTGATACCTGTAGGGTATATAAAAAAGTTATGTGTAGAGCTTACATTACAAATGATCAATTTATATATTGTTTTAAAAAAGAAGAAATTACAAAATATCTGTAGTGAGGTCGTATGTTTGCTCTCTCTAAAATTTTACTTTTAGCTTGTCAAACAAAATATAGAAGACCCAAACGTATAACTTGCATTTAGAATGTAAAATCCCAGCAATGTAATTCCATGTAGAATAAAAGACATAGGAATAACCTCAATGTTAGTGATATTTACAGTAGACCCATTGAAATGAATGCTGTTTTAAGTAATTACCTATGTAAATCCCATTTATTCCAATGAGTTTACCCTAACTGGGACTAACAATTGATTTTGTCTGTCTGTTTGTGTGTGTGTGAAATCTATACAGTAGTCCACTCTTATCCATAGTTTTGCTTTCTGTGGTTTCTGTTACCTTCAGTCAGCCATGGTCTAAAAATAATTTGTAGTCATCTCCCCTCCCCCCCCCCCTTTGTAGTTTTGCTCTATGCAATTTCAGTTATCCTCACTCAATTGCAGTCCAAAAACATTATTGGTATGGGGTTTGGTATTATCTGCAGTTTCAGGCATCCACTAGGGGTCTTGGAACATATCTCTGGTGGATAAGGGGAGGGGGACTATTGTACAAATCTAGATGATTATATCATTCAACTGAAGAGCTGACTCCCCTTCCCCATTGGTTTGGGTTTTACGTATTATTTTTTAAGTAATTGTGTAAGATTTCTATCCCTGAGCTCATAAGGGGCACACTGACTTCTCTCGCTATACAGTGGGCCAGCCTATGGGAATTCACCAATAATAGCTACAGGGACTGAGAGAAGGAAGTTATTAATTATGTGCCATCTTGTTATCTGTTGCTGGCTTTGCCTTCTCATCTCCAAAAGGGTTTAAATCTCTAAATATTGCTCACCTTCCTGAATCAGAGTCAAGAGGATCTTCATTAACTGAGTCAGCATTAAAATCCATAGGTTCTGCATCTTGGAGTAGCTCCACTCTGTCCCTTTCATTCCTTCCATTTGACCTGGTGTACTTAGAGGCTACTGCTGCATGATAAATATAAACGAACACACAAACAAACAAACAATCTAAAACATTTAAAAATATTTAAAACAAATAATGGAACAACAAACTATTTTCCAATGTTAGGAATCTACTGCATGGACTCTGTTGTTGTATTTCTCCTTCTGCTGCAGTAAGGTGGAATTACATCACAAAGTGTTCAACTATTACATGCGCATTTTGAGAGAGCTATAAAATGCGTAAAGATAAACTTCAAGAATACATTTTGGGCTGCTTCTCATACTTCATGTCTCTAGGAATCAGCACTAATCACTACTTCATGATGACAGAAAATTTCAGTACAGTTGAAAACCAACCACAGTCCACATTTTTAAGTAGTGACTAGATGCATTCCTAAGTTCAGGCCTTTTAGCTTCTTTGGTTTTTCTCAATAATAATAATAATAATAATAATAATAATAATAATAATAATAATAATAATAGTTTATATTCCGCTTAATCACTTGGAATCCAAGTGGATTACAACAGTAAAACAGGATACAGTTAAAATTACAAAAAACCCTATTCCTCCCCCTTCCCCCCAGTATAAAAACATAGTACTACTATGTACTGTATTGAATTTCTGCTACAAGGAAGCACTTTACCACACCACAAAATTATTTCTGTATGCACAAAAAAATGCTCAAGGCTACTCAGATCTGAAATAGTGACCAAGATTATGATATTAAATGCATGGATCAAAAATGATAAATTCTTACATCTGTTTGTACTCGGCTCCGTGAAGCTGGACTCTTTTTGGTCTGCTTGAACATTTCTGTTTCTAGCAGAATCATCACGGTTGTTTCCATACCTTTCTTTCCATTCCTGACCCAAAATACACAAAAGACACACACATATGCAATCCACATATTACTTTTGACAGTTAGTTACAATTATCATTTAATAGTTTATTATAATAAATTTGTCTTTTCTAGACAAGCAAAATAATAACAATTGTTATATAATAAAAATAGCAATATAACAACAACAGATTTAATAATCTATTTCTAAGATATTCTTTTTACTGTGATGATATTAAATCATTCCTGATATTATGAATCCTTTCACATAAATTGTGACCTCCAAAATCTATACCAGAGGCGGGGTACAGACCGCCGCTTTGCGGCGGTCTGCCGCCGCCGCCAGTAGGTCCGCGGGGGAGCCGGAGCCTTCAGACGGCCCGACTCCCGCGCGGACCGAAAAAAGAAGCTCCAAAATGGAGCTTCTTTTACTGTCGCGTTTGCGACGTAGCGAGGCGCCAGGGGCGCGCTCGCTACGTCACAAGCGGCGCGACACGTCTGGACGCTGTGCGTCCAGTACGTAAAGATGGCGGCGCCCGTATGAACAGGGCGCCGCCATCTTGTACGTATTCAATACGTACTAGGGTTAGGGGGGTGCGGAAGCACCGCCCCTTCCTAATCCTAGTACGTATTGATGACGTACTATTTGGCGGTCTGTAAACCGCCAGAGTTTCCTGCTTGGAAACATTAGCTGGCATAATAGAAAAGAATCCATCTCCCAGTTATGAGTTCTAAAATGTTTCCTGTTTCCTTAGATAAGTTTGTGGTTGAAAAGACACACCTTCAAGCTCATGAAAACTAACATCACTTTTCTGGGATAACCCACAGAAACATGAAACAACCAGTGTTCAACACAGAACTGAGCAAGCCACATACCCTTCTTCTGTTTTCTCCATCTTCTTGTCTTTGACGTTTTCTTTTTTCTAGAAAGTTAATTTAAATATATAGTGAGACATAAATAATCTTAAAACGCACTGTTTTAAAAAAAAGAGCTTGTGGAATATTTAACAAGGAGTTATTGGGGGTTAAGGAGAGTTGTGTGATGGCCTTACATATTTCTATTTTCTTTGGGACTAATTCAGAGCGCACCAACCCAACATCTTCTGCTGCTCCTGAATCATATATATGTTGGGTTCCCCCACTATGGCATCTCTCCTATCTTCTCAGAGGAATTTGTGAAAAAATAACAGAGACGGAGTGGAACAGACAAGGCAAGGATAACTTGAGAATCAAATAGGTTTAGGTACCCCTGCTCTTCCCTGCTTGACAAGGAGGTAGCACCAAACAGACAAAGCAGTGAAAAAAAACACTCACACTTTCTCTGTTCCTCAGTGAGATGACAACCTTCCTCCTGCCTCTCTCCTCTATAGCAGCTGACCTCTACAGCAGCTGATCTCTTTCCTCACAAGCAATTCAATGAACTAGTGGCACCGGGGATGGAAAGTGTCCCTTGTTTTGTCACTGGGCTCACTCCACTGCCTATCAGTCATAACTGGGAAACAGGGTGATGGCAGACAATGATTGGGTGACCTCATTCTCACAGAAGGAAAAACAGATGTTGTTTCATTTGAGTGGATTTCTCCCATGGTTGTTGTGTCTGAATATGTTCAATCCTTGCCCTTCAGTGACTGGGAATATGGAAGAAATCACTGAATGCCTTGGATTGAAAGCAGGGCAGAGGTGGGGAGAAAAGATAAGAAAAAGCAGTTCCACTTTTGATTTAGAAGGTTTGGGGTTCTGGGGGTTCTTCTAAACTAGTACTAGGGGTCAGTGGTATCATGCCCTCAGTTTCAACCTGGGTTACTTCTTGGGCTGTCACGGCAATGGGAAGGTGTTTACACACATCCTGTTGCTTTTCCATGAACCTGCTGCCACTGCATATTCCATACCTGCTCCTCCTGTCCCAAAAGCTCCCACTAAGGCCCATAAAGGCAGAAACAGGAGCACCTAGATACACTCACATGGCCAGGTGCTCCCTCCCAGTGTCAGAGGTCCCAGCGGGGCCTTCAGGACAGATGAAAGGCATTGGGCATGTGAGGCTGCTGGATGTTTGGTAGTTTCCTGGGAACTCCACTGCAAACAGCTGGTCTTTTTGGACCAGATTAAGGTCCCTTTGGATCAGGGTTGGGTGGGGATTGCCAGTTTGGTGTCTCAAGTGGCTGAACCCAGCCTGGGGTTAATGGCCTGTATTGTCCAGACAGGACGATGTGAGACCAGGACTAACACGGGCCTTTTGGCCTATGTGTATAAGCCCAATATGTCAGTTTGGAGAGTCTTGAGCTTGGGTGGATCTAGGAAGTGTCATTAATGTAAAAGAATGTGTTATGTGTAAAAACACAATTACAACCTTGTGTTTCCCCATGCACTCTTGTACCAAATTGACAGTGTTTTTTTTGCTAAGTCTTGGCTAGCTGGACCATGCAACTAGATGAAAAGGAAAAATACAATTCAGTGTCATCCATATATAGATCACACTTTCATTTCTCATTTCAGTATGAGCTCACTCGACATATTTTAAAAAAACAATTGGGATAAAATAAAATCGATGTTGCTCAGACAAGAATATATTGCATAGTAAAAATTCACTTTTTTACCTCTTCGAATTAACTCCTTCCCTTCATCTATTAAGTCTGATGTCATCTCATTGTCTCCCATAAACTGCTGGAATCCCAGAAGATTTAAACACCGGGTTCCTAAACTGATTAAAAATAAATAATAAAATGTTTATTTCTGTGTCAAATAAATAAATAAATAAATAAAATATTAATTGCCAAGAACCATTTAAAAAACTATGGACAGTAGCTGTGAGATGTACAGTTGATCTCAGAATTCAACTTGGGGTAAGATTTAGGAGAAGACTGGGCTCATGTTGCTCTTCTCTGAGTCTTCTCTGCTCTCTTTATCAAGAAAATAATGAATGGGAGTGAAGGTTCCTGCTTTTAAATTAGATCTTGGAAAAATTACTCTTTTGGACTATAACTCACAGAATCCCACTGGGATTTTTCCAAGCTGTGGTTCAAATCAACTCTCTTTGTCACTGACACCCAAGTTGAGAGGAGCAGAGTGTGTGGGTGTATTTGTTATGAATCTGACACCTCCTCATTCCACCCAAGATAGAATCATTGGAAGAAAGTGATAGCTCAAGAGTTGCTTTCCTTAAGAAAGAGCTATTGCAGCAGAACCAGGGGTGCAGATGGGGAATCCCTATCAAGAAATTTGCCACTGAAAGTCATAGCTAACTAATAACACACATCATTGAAAACATTCAGGCAACAGGTGTTAGCCACATAGCTCATAACAATTGGATTCATTCAGATATGGAACAAGATGCCAATAATATGATGGGTAGAGATTTCTATGGTATAAGTTCACTTTAGCTGCTACTACCTAACTCAAGAAGCTTATTTGTTGGCAAATATTGACTCTACCATTATAAACATCACTAACTGGAAACATGGGGGAGGGGGAAACTGAGGACGTATGGATGACTAAACATTTCAAACATGATGGTGACAAACGTGCTAATGTATATATGTTTGTACAGAGAAGACATCCGAATGTTTTAATTTTTCTTTCAGCCTACTGGGAATAGCTGAATATACATTTAAAGCTGGTTTTTCTGGACAAGAGGGTGGCAATTTCAGAAAAATCAATATTTAACAAAATAGATTTAAAGAATTTGTTACCTACCTGAAGTAAGTAGCAATACATAGAATGACAACCAGCATGGGATAATAGATATAAAATCCATCTGCAATGAAGGACAATACTTTCATGGATCCCATAATCTGGAAGGTAAAAAGCAACAGAATTGAAACTCCCTAGTAGTGATAGGTAACTGCTCAGATATTTTTTATTATAATATTGTAAAGCCACACAATGTTTACTGAAGTAATATTTTTCTGTATATGTGCTATATAAACTGTAGCAAATGACAGCTAATTTTACTGTCTACATGTTACTGAGTGTACCAACATAACCAAGAAGAAAGGAAGCATATGCAGTGGCTCAAATCAGTTTTTCCAGGAAGAAGAAGAAGAAGAAGAAGAAGACTTCCATTAAGCTGATGTCTTGTCCTGTGCTACCATCTGCTGGAAAATGGTATACTGGCATTCTGTGGTAATTTATATGCAAGTCAACATACTGCTTTTAACATGTTAACACCCCTGATATTTGTAAAACTGACTCTTGATCTCCTACATATATCGTATTATTCAATTTAGATTTAAATTATACACAACAAATGTACAGAGGTGTTGTTTGTAATCATCCCCAAATCAGAAAACTAACTCTCTTCTCCTATAGAACCAAAGCTTCAAGCAAAGTACTGTATATTCCAGCAGCATTAGAACACATTCTTCCTTGGGACAAGCTGTCATGGAGTTTATATATGCTAGGTATTTTATTCTGTTGTTAGGTATAGGTATGAGAGAGACCTGTTGGCCAGGTTAGATAGCAAATTAAATACTACTATAAGCATTTAGGAATGCTGTGATTACTAAGGGCCAGCATGGCTTTTCATAAAACAAATCATGCCTGACTGATCTTATTTCCCTTGGACAGATGTAACTTGTGGGGTGCCACACAGTTCTGTCCTGGGCCTAATGTTATTCAACCTCTTTATAAATGACATGGATGATGGAATAGAGGGCATGCTTATCAAATCTGTAGATGGTTCTAAATTAGGAAGGGTAGCTAATAGCCAAGAGGAAAAGATCAGAATTTAGAATGGTTTAATACAGTGCGTCTTCGCCTTACGCGCGCCCGCCATACGCGGCCTTGAGCATATGTGCTCAAGCTGCGGCGCGCGCGCGGGGCAGAGCGTCCCATTCAATTGAATGGACGCGTGCGCCCGTTGTGCCCTGCGCGCGCCCGCACTGCCACGCACAAGCCCCATTGTTTCCAATGGGGCTCGAGCATAGGCGGAATTCGCCTTACGCGGAGGGATCCGGAATGGATCCCCCGCGTAAGGAGAGGACGCACTGTAATTGCAGAGCTGAGCCAAAATTAACAAAATCAACTTCTACAGGAATAAATGAAAGGTACTATTGAATCACAGAGGTGGAAGAGACCACAAGAGCCATCCAGTCCAACCCCCTGCCATACAGGAATATATATTCCTGACAGATGGCCACCCAGCCTCTGTTTAAAAACTTCCAAAGAAGGAAACTCCACCAACTTCAAGGCAGTGTATTCCACTGTCAAACAGCTCTTGCCATCAGGAAGTTCTTCCTAATGAATCTTTTTTTCCTGTAATTTGAATCCATTGTACTATGTCCTAGTCTCTGGAACATCAGAAAACAAGCTTGCTCCATCCTCAACATGACACCCTTTCAAATAGTTAAACATGGCTATCATATCACCCCTTGACCTTCTCTTCCTCAGGCTAAACATAACCAGCTCCCTAAGCTGCTTCTCATAGGGCATGGTTTCCAGACCTTTTACCATTTTGGTCACCTTCCTTTGGACACATTCCAGCTTGTCAATATTCTTCTTGAACTGTGGCGCCCAGAAAAACAAAATACACAAATATAGGACATGTGAGAGTTAGCTTGACAGCAGTACATCTAAACACAATCTAAGCATCTTGTTAGAAGACAATGAATTGAAAGTGTGATGCGGCAGCCAAAAACACCAAAACAATCTTAGACTGTATCAACAGGAGTATAGTGGCCAGACTGAGGGAAGTAACAGTACCATTCTATTGTGCTTTGGTTAAACTTCACCTAGAATACTGTGTCCAGTTCTAGACACTACAGTTTAAAAAGAGTAAAAAACAAAAATATGTGCAGAGAAAGGCAACCACAACTGTAAATGTTTGGAAACAAAGCCCTGTGAGGAACTAATTAGGAAGCTGGGTATGTTTTGCTTGAATTAAAGAAGACTGAGAGGTGATATGACAGAAGAACCATCTTTAAATATCTGAAGGGTTGTCCTAAAGATGAGCAATCTTCTTTTTGCTGCTCCAGAGACTAGAACATGATCCAATGGATTCAAATTACAAGAAAAGAGTTTCTACCTAAACAATAGGAAGAACTTCCTAATGATAAGAGCTGTTGACACTGGAACAAGCTGCAAAAAAAGCGTGACAGACCTTCATTCTTTCAAGTCCTTAAACAGATGCTGAATTGAGCTTTACTTCTATTTTCCTGCACGGAAGGAGAAATAGATTACTTTTCTGGTCCTTCTAATGATACCATTACCAGACAAAATGTAAGCTCTTTTAAGTACCACTGGTTTCAACAGGACACGTAAGCACATTCTTTAATAAAGGAGGCTTAAAAGAGCTTAATTTTAGGAAGTTTGTATTTAAAAATACAAAATGAAACAGAGTTAGTGGTAACAGAATAATTTTAAATGGCAAAGAGATAAAAATATGTAATAGAGAAACAGCTTCCAGGCAGCAAACAGCACCAAAGGAGGTATCAGATTATCTTAATTACAGATTGTACAGATCTGTTTACTTACAGATGTATATGCAGTTGGCTGATCAGTGGTTCGTTTAGAAATGGATGAATCCATATGAGTCAAGCCCAGGAAATTCAGACATAATGGAGGAGTCAAACGGCAGAACAGCCTACATGAAAACAGGTGACAATTCTGAAACCATTTTCTTCTGCATTTGGCATCTACCTCTTCCATCTGTTATTACTAAGGCATGACCAATCAATTATATTGTATCTTTATAAACAATTAAAAGCTATACTGATATATATCAGAGACAGGGAAGATGTGGCCCTTGAGATGTTTTTAGACTGCAACATCTGTCAGCTTTCACTGTTGGCCATCAACATCAATTGAACATCATTCAATGCAGTTCAACATCATTCATGCCTGTTACATGTATATCCTGGTGTTGCCCATCCTGAACTACTGGAATGTTGAGAACTAAATAAATATGTTAGCATTCACTATTCTTTATGCAAACTTTCTTGTTTGTCAGCATTCACAAAGTGGGTTCGATCTAGAACTTGGAGAATGGAACAGGCAGCAACTGATATGGGGTGACGACGAGTGTAGGGCAATGAAGTCTGCCAATCCTTCTTCTGTGAGAAGAGATCAGGATGTACATCCAAGATTCAAGTATGTTATACTGAATTTCTCTCTTTACATAATCCTTGACTATTTAGGACTAGCCAAGTAACAAAATAAATTATCTACTCACATGCCACTGAAAAGCAAACTATATGCATCTGTCTGATGGTGGGAGGCTAAATAATAATAGTTGAATACACGGATCCTGAAGACAGTAGAGTAAACACAAATACTGAGGAAAAAGATGGTAAAGAAGCAAGCCATCTGCAAGACAAAAGATGTAGATTTTGTTTGCATTCAACTAAGGATAGACACAGATTCTTAGTTACAAAGAAAACAACAGACTAAGTTGTTATGTGTTCTTTGTCCAAAGGGACACAGTATGAAAGGAGAGTATGAAAAGAGAAGGATGCATATAATATTGCTTATGCACTGGACAAAACATAGGCCAGCAGTATGATTAAACTGTCCTTTTTAGCCCTGCATTTTGATAATGACGCATGGTCTTCGGGTCAGTTCAAATGTCTAATTTTCTCTTTAAAGTAATATGATTGTCTATAGAAATGATGTTATTCATGTGGTCAGCTGCAGCTGATTGATATATTTCTGCATTCTTCCCTAACGGTAACCACACATATAGGTGCAGTCTCACCATGGTTCACATTAGCTGCACTTAGATATCTATGGGTTACTCAGGAAAAAGTTTGGACTCATTTTCTATGTTCCAGAGTGCCATACACAAGAAAAAGTGTGATTAAGGCCTGGGTTACCAGTGAGCTGAGCTTTTGGTTTATGGATGCTATGCAGCTAGGTGAGATGCCAAAGATGGTTTAAACTTTCTTTAAACTTCTAGAGCAAGGGTGGATGGGAAAACCTTGCCTCTGCAGATGTTTTGACTTATGCTTCCCATCAATCCCACCCACCATGGTCAATTGTAAGTGACTGTAAAACCAAAGGTCCAAGAAATCCCCATTAATGAAGCAGAGAATAGTGGACTGTAGTTAGTCCACATTTATCCCTTTGCTTCACCTCCTGACATTCTAGCCCAATCCATTCAACAAAATTTCACTGTTCTGAGTTCCATCCAGTTTACTTTTACTGACTCTACTGGGAATAAACAGGCTTAAATCAAAAGTATTCCTGGTAAATAAGATTCATACAGAACTTAATGCATATTGAACTGTGTAACTATCTCAAGTGTAAAGATATATCCTTATATACCAAAGTCATTTAACCCACAGTAAATACTGAGGAATCATTCAAGTCACAGTCTTTCCCATTTCTATTCACAAGCTAGACAGTGAAGAAATATGAAAACAAATTAAATTCATGTGAAATGTGGTGCTGGAGAAGAGTTCTACAGATACCTTCAACTTCCAAAAAGATGAATAAATGACATAAAAATAGGCCTGAACTTTCCCCAGAAGCCAAAATGACTAAACTGAAGCTATCGCACTTTGGACATACTAAGGGTCAGAATGACTCATTGGAAAGATAATAATGCTCAGTAAAGTAGAAGGCAATACAAAAAGAGGAAGATCACATTATAGATGGATTAAGTGAATCAATGAAGCCGCAGCCTTCAGTTTGTAAGACCTGAGGAGCGCTGTTGCTGATTATGATACTTAGAAGTCTTTCATTCACAGGGTTTCCATAAGTCAAAGCTGATTTATGGCAACAAATAACTATTTATGTATTTATTAATGGTATTTATATTTTGCCTCTCTTGGGATTCAAAGCAGCTTGACAGTTTGATAGACAGACAAATGATAGGTTTTTTTAAAAAAACAACTGTGTTAGAAGTCTCAAGATTTAGGAAACTGACCTCTATGTAGAAATAGTTGTAATTCTTTTCTGCTAGTTGTATGAAGACAGCAAACAGGGAGAGAACTGGCTTTGTGCTGAAGAATGTACATTCCGACCACACGACAATGATAGAAAATGTGGCTAAAATAATGGCAAGAATCCTGTGGAACCATGGTCGCAGAAGACACTCCCAATACCATTCTGGGGGGAGAAAATAACTTGGAGGTTAGTAAAGAAGTTCTTAAGTAAGGCAACAGAAAGGGAAGAAAAATAAATTTAAAACTGTTTGTTTCTACTAACAGCAGATCTAAGCATGAGCAATTTTACCTGAGAAGAGAAGCAGGCTGGAAGATAGTGCAGGATATATGCAGAGATACCAGTTGGATTGGCCAAGTGTTTAAGAGTCCAACTTTCAAGCCAGCATGGTGTAGTAGTTTGAGCATTGGACTAGGACTCTGGAGACCAGGATTTGAATCCCGGCTCAGCCATGGAAACTCACTGGGTGGCCTTGGGCAAGTCACACTCTCTCATCTTCAGAGGGTGGCAATGGCAAACCCCTCTGAAGAAACTTGCCAGTACCGAGATAGGTTCACCTGAGGGTCTCCATAAGACGGAAACAATTTGGAGGCACACAACATGCAGAGGCACTGAAGTGCCCCAACATCTTGTTTTATTGTTAGCCGCTTCAATCTTTGGAGAAGCAGGATACAAATTATCATTATTTCAAGACCTATACATGCACCTATAGGCCTATGGAGGAGAGTGAAGGGGAAAAGAGAAATGTTTATGAGAAATGTATCTTTAATAGGTTGATTTGAAGTCTTTGGGCTAATCCAAGTTTAGTCCCAGGTGCCTTGCCATCAATGTGATTTGCATAAGTGGTGAGCAACGAATCCCAACCATTTCAATGGGTATGTATCCACTGCTTTTATTATATTATATATTTATCATATTATAAAACACTATATTTTATTATTTGACTGACAGCACATACCAACAGTTGGTGTGTAGAGGTACTGGGTAACTTTGCTTTCAGGTTCTTGAGGCTGAAAAGTATGAACAAATTGATGAGTGGCACTGGTTTCATTTTTTGCCACATCCTCCAGGTAAAAGGCTTGTTCTAACAGAATTCTCCACTGGACCTGTGTACGGCGATGCCTTTGAACTGAATAAATAACCTAATAAAACAAAACCAATGTTCCATTTGTTCATGGCAATAATAAGTGAGTAAGGAAGATAAATACATTTTATATACATGTTATTCAAATACTCCAATATGTGATTGCCTGACAAAGTATATTTTATCCTCACAGTACATACAATATGCACACAACCAAATAAAATTGATAACATGGACAGCAATTGCTAAAGCTACCAATTTTTCTTTTGATTTATATTTACATAATCAAATGTATTATGAGCAATTAAACACATACATATTTGTTTTCCATTGCCACTCTTTTCTCTATATTACTTTTTGATAATTGTAACTATAATTGTCTTCTTCCTTCCTTGTAATATCCCTTGTAACCATCAGAAAATGTTACAGAGCTACTTGTTCAGAAACATTGAGAAATAATATTTTGGAAACCATATAGAAAATTAGTTTCTAATTAACTAATTTGTACAGATGTCTTCACATACTAAACATTCTATTCAGGCTAGTTCTCAGTCCATTTAAAAGACATTTAAATTGTCACTTAGTTACCTGCTTATGAAGTTTGACAAGGCTCTTCTCTGTTGGATAAGTATTGGGTCTTTCTTCAAAATCTTCATAGTCATCCATGTTTCTACCCATTCTTTCCTGATACTCAGTAGGACACTGAGATAAAAAGAAGGTATGTCTCAATATTGGCAGCATGACACACCACTGTATTAACCACACTGTTTGACAGGTAACAGGAGCCTTGCAAATGGAATCTGAAAACTACTTGCTTTATTTCTCATTGCCTGCTAGCTCCTCTTTCCCCTTTCTATTCCAAGATTCTCCGCCCGTAAAGAGAGGTGTAGGGTATTTCCTACCCCTGGCTCATTCTGTTTTTCATGTGTTATTCTGTTCTACCAATTTCTTGCAGTGTTTGAGTTTAGATGCAAATGTCACTGCTTCTGAATAATATAAAAATATATAACAAAACCTTTTATCTTTTGCACACTTTCAATGGCTGTTTGTCAGCATTGTTCTCCTAATCTACTGATACTGTTTTAAACAAAACTGGAAGAATTCCATCAATATGTGGTCAATCACAGGCCATCAGGGCTGGTGACCACCACAACTGCATGGCACAACATAGGCAGGTTACAGACTGCCATAAAGTACGCGCTCCACGCGTACTAGGGTTAGGAAGGGCCATATTAGGGTTAGGAAGGGTCTTACCTTCCTCACGGCCCTTCTTCCTAGTATGCGCGGAGCGTGTCCTTAATGGCAGCGCCCATCCACATGGGCACTGCCATTTTGATGTCTTGGACGCATAGCGTCCAGATGTGTCATGGTGGAAGTGACGCCGCGAGGGTGCGCTTCGCCCCTCGCGGCGCCACTTCCGCATTTTTGCTGCGCCGGGAAGCCTCGTGGTCTGGCTGCTGGGGCTTCCCTCCACAGCGAATGGCGGCGGCAGGAAAACGGCCGCTTGAGGGCGGTCTGTAACCCGCCATACTGTTAACATGGTTGTCTGAGAAAAAGCATAGCTCCTACTACCACTGTTTTGAAGGCAGGGAAAGAAGAGGGAACATATCCTGTTGTCCAAGTAATGAAGTCACAACTCACCTTGCTGTGTTGCAGTGGAAGTTTCATAACATACTAGTGTTTGTCAAAATATGATATTGCAAAGTTCCATTAGTTACCTTTTTTAATATTGTATCCACACACTTCCTTAAAGGGTGATTGTATTTGATACTTTCATTTACTTTGCTGACCTCCTGTTTGAAAGAAGTAGAAATATTTTTCTTTGCATGTGAAGTTAAATCCCTGAAATGATACTCAACTTAAACATTTAGATAACAGTATAACTGTAGGCCTTCTGTCAAGCTACCGGTAATGCAGTCTAATTAATCATTTTGACTGGAAATCTGTTTGAACACAAGATAAAAGCATCGGCAGATAAACTCAGTTCTAAAGTCTTCTTTATACTTTTTACCAGAAATTCTTAAAATTCCAATAAAATTTCTGGAACCACAAAGACTAGCAAAAAAGAATAGACATGGTCTGAAATGTAATTACTTTTACTAGCAGGAATTAAATTAATGCACATTATGAGCAGATTTGGATAATCATCCAAACTGAGGTGGGCACCTGCTGTGGGGCTACGTGTCACTTTTCAGCTTTGTCAAATGCTCGAGATCATATTTCTTGTTTTTCGTACATCAAAAACATGTTAGCAAATTAAAGTGCCTCCATGCATATCACTACCCAAAGATTATTTTTATGGCACAGATCTGGGCTGGGGAAAGTGTGGCTCAGGGGTCACAGAAAGCTCCCAAGTGTCCACAATTCTTTTTCTTTGAAAAAAAAATGTGACTATTTTTTGGCCCCAAATGCTCCCGCAAGGTTTGGGAGTCAATTTCTCCATGTTTTTGCCTATTGGCCATTTTAAACCCTCAACAGGATTTCTCCTCGCCCCCCCCCCCCCTATAATTGATCCAGAAGATGACCTCAGTATCATTTTCTATTGGAAAAAAAGGCCTCTTCTAGCTCTAAAATGGCCTAAGGATCAAAAATATAGAGACATTGCTGCCATGCCCCCTAGATAAAGAAGTCTGAGTGTTTTTGACGGCAAAAAAGATTTTCAAACTTCAGGGGGTGGTACATCTGTCCAAGGTCCCATGGGGAGCAGTTGGCCTTCTAACCTCTGACAGGTTCACACTCTTAGGGTTTATAGCTGTGAATGAGATGTGGTAAGCCTCAGAGTTGGACACTCCACCCTTCTTCTAAACCTTTAGGTGGAAGAGAGTGAAAAGAGAGTATTCACTTTTTATTAAGCTACAATTTTCCACCACATGGGAACCTGGGAAATTGTGATTTACTGTATGTACTCATGTATAAGTCTAGAAATTTTAGTAAAAAAAAATTGACCCCTAAAACTTGGGTCAACTTATCGACAGATCAACGTACTTTAACTACTATCAAACAAGGTACGCTCCTCTTCTCCAAGTAGAGTGGCAAAAGCCAAGAGCTTAGTCCATCCCTGGAGCACCTAAAAGAAGCACTCCCTTTTTTCTCTGCTGTGGTGCTACCTCTGATGTTTCTGAATGCCTGGGCGAGAAAATGGTGGCAGTGGCAGCTCTTTGGCATTTCCCCTCAAAGGAGCACTGAGAGGCTTTGAATAAGACAATTATGTGTGTTTGTCGGCTTTTCTGGGTTAAAATCAGGCAAAGTTAAAGGCTGTAATAACTGCTAATGTAGTCACCATTTGCTTTGCTTTTCTACCGTTTTTGAAGTGTGTGTGCATGTTTTCTTAGCTCCTCTTGTGTCTGGCTGTCTCCCTCACACATTGTGTGAGTTCCCTCCTTATCCATTCACCTTTTAGGGTGAGAACAGTTATTCTTGCCAGAATTTTGTAAATTCTTTGGCATCATTTTAGTTTGCTTTGTTATCTACATCCTTTGTTACATTTTGTTAAGTTTTACCATCAATATCCATGGTTCATATCAAAATCTATAGTTTGCCCTCCGTATCTGCCCTCAGCTTATACACAAGGCCGGCTTATAGTAGAGTATATATGGTATATTAGTTCTAGTTAGCAGAAACAAGACAGAATAGCAAAACATTTCTAAAGCAGGAAATTGTATAAATACTGCACTGGATGTAATCCAATGATTATGTGACATTCTTTCTTTCATCAACTTAATATTTACTTTTTGATATTTTCTTCTCCCACAATCTCCAAAGCACATTAGATTCTTAATTACTTCCTGCCCACTTCTGCATTTGGGTGGCAGGGTTTACTTGCCTCCATAATATCCTCCAAGTTTTCTTCTGCATCTGCCTTCTCAGTCATCAGTTTAGCAGCCTTGAAGTAAGTCTTCATAAGAAGGTAACCTTTCTTTGCTCCATTCCAATGAGAACGTGGAATTTCAACCAAGCCATATCCTAAGAGCAATACCAGAAGAAAGAGGCCCCAGGTGTTGGCAGCAGCTATTCCAATTGTCTGAAGTTGACTCCTAAGAGAGACAGTGAGGCCAACAATTTTACATGCAATAATTAATTATGATCTTTGTTCAAAACAGAAACAACATGAACTCACATTTTTACAGTATCTGAAAAAATAGCAAAATGCCTACTGTTTCTACTTTATTTTTACACTTCTCATTTGGCTAAAGATTTCTTTAACAGAGCATGGTCTCTATGTATTAAGTGAAGTTAGGATCTATTTGTTTTCTGTTTACCTTTCTATCTTCAAAAAGTTCCAAGGAACTTATATGGACTTTCCAGATGGTCTATTATACAAGGGCTATCCAGATCCCCAGTTCTGACAATATGAAATATTGTGTAACAGAACAAAGACAATCTATTACTTTCTACTGCCATGTTGTTTTATACATAGACTATGGGCAGCAAATGCAATTAACCATGAGTCAATTAATCCTTACGAATCTGCTGCAATGGATTATGCAGCTTTATAGATCACACACCACATTTTTAGCACAGAAGTGACAAATTATACAGGTTTTTAAGCCACTGAGAAACTAATATTAGCTAGTACTGACTATTCTTTCAGTTCTACATCATCTATGCATGATAAATACTAATTATTTCCCGTAATTAAGTTGCATGAAGAGACAGCAAATCCCTCTAAAATATTAATAAGGAGCAGACTGATGCCTTGAGATCTCTCCTTGCTAAACACACCCGAAGCAGGAAGATAAAAAACTAGGAAAATTAAATGGAGAATCCATCATATTAGGGAAAGGTATATTATGCAGGAAGAAATGGCTGACCAACTAGAAATGTTAAAAATGATATTGAAATCTTGCAATGCATGTTATCAGATTTGGAAAGTTAACATCCTATCTTTTCAAGAATTGAGAGTATGAATCAAAGAAAGTGGCTGGCTCCACATGACTATGGGCTAGAAAAGACGGCCCTTTAAAGCTGCTGTTTGGGCAGCTTGGGAGCACGGTGTTTATACGCCACATGCTCCATGCTGTCCTGAAGCTGTTTGGAATTCGGGCGGACACCCAGATGGGGGTGGGTTCAAGGCACTCTGGCAGCGCAGCATTTGTATGCCACCAGAGCAGTTTGAAACCAACAGGGGACTGCAGCAGGGTGGTAAAAGCTGCTTTTTCCCCATCCGAAAAAGGAGTAGATCTTTCATCCCTAAGTGTAAGACTTACACTTCTTAATTGGTTTCCTATAATAGAGCTATCCTATAACATGTCAATTCAGAGTGAAATCCCAGATTTTAATGAGGCTTACTTGGTAGGTATAGAATTGGAGCTTCAGGCAATTAAGAAAGAACAGATTGTAATATAGGCTTGGAAGTTGCTGTTCAAAACAATAAAATTCAATTGTATATTTTTTTGTGGGTTTTTCAGGCTATGTGGCCATGTTCTAGAAGAGTTTATTTCTGATGTTTCATCAGCATCTGTGGCTGGCATCTTGGAGGAATAAACTCTTCTAGAACATGACCACATAGCTCGAAAAACCCACACAAAAAACTAGAGATGCTGGCCGTGAAAGCCTTCAACTTCACAAAATTCAATTGTACAAGCTACTTCTGACTGCTTAAAGCAATACTTGTTGTGGCTCGTGTGCTGCGCCCATAACCTTTATTGGGACCTATGGAAATGACATGCAGTGTCCACCACGACCACCTGCAGAGTTCAACCATGTCGACAGGACGCCAAGAAGAAGGAATCTGTGAAGATGTCTTCAATTAATAATGACTCTTACAAGTCTTCACTCTAAATGAGGGCTTTAATCTTCCTTTGCAGTATTTACAACATAGATATACACAGTGTATTGGACATCCGTCTCTAATACACACTATTTACACCAACCAACAATAACACAACCTCTGAGGCATCCACATTAACACACAACCATCTCATTGCCTCTCAGTAACAGACTCAGCCCACTCTGAGGCACCAACTGTCTCTCTCTCTCTCTCTCTCTCAGTGACATCAACATTCCGATGATGCCCTGTTTGAATGCTGACACATTAGCTGCCACTGGAGCTGTAAATTACCTGCACAACAGCTCCCCCTAGTGGCCACACCAATGTCATTTCCTGACAATACTGTGGTTCCCAGTCTATTTCTACCAACAAGTTGTGTAATAATGTTTAATTGAAAATGAAATTCAAAGTAAGTCCTTAAAATCAAACTCCATAAGAAAGATTTAACTAAACTGTCAGTGATATAACTACTAAATAACAATCTCAGTCTTCTAAAGATTTAGAGTATTAAAGGTTTAGGAATCTTACCATTGTAGGTTGATCTTTGGATTTATGGCCACATATATTAAGAATGCTCCAAAAATCAGAAGGTATGTCCCATAATAGATAGCATTCTCAATTAGTGCAGTTTTAATCTTTCCAGTAATAGAAAAACCTCCTGATCTGGCATATGATTGCATGAAGGGCAACAAGATCCTAGAAATGAACAACCAAATTAATTAGGCAAACTAGTTTCATGTTCTCTATCCATTTTTCATATGCATAAAGTATAACTCAGCAGAAACAAATACAAATATAATCACAAGTCTTGGGAAATAGTGGCATCAACTTGAAACTATTCACTCCCCAGCTGGGAGGGCTGGTCATGGCACAGAAACCAGCACATAAAACTAGTTTCAGGATTACCACTGCAGCATTTACACATTTGAGATTAATGCCACTTGCTGATATCAGTAAATTCAATGGGCTATCTGTAACTAAAACAAAGACATTTGCTGAATCACTAGTAGGCCCAGCACCACATGCACAGCATGGGCAAGTCCTTCCCACAGATCAAACCTGCACCCCATTTTAATCAAAGTTATTCTGTTTCACTGGAACCTGAGGAGGAGTTGAACCAGAATATACTACTCCTAATGTTAAGACATTTGGCATTTCTCTGTGAGCAAAGATGCACTTTCACTAATTTTACCAAAATCCATCATTTTGACCAACATATAAGTGCTGCAGCTTATAGCGAAGCCCTATTACATTCCTTGGAACATATTGGTCTGATTCGTTTTAGCCATTTCAGAAGTTTTTCCAGCTCCTTACCAAGTTAAGAACTGTGATGTCCAGTACACTACACGCCAAAAGATAGGCATAATTCCATCAGGAATATAACTCCATGGTTTGAAACATTCATGTTTTCTGTAAAAAGGGTAAGATTCAGTACCATGCAAAAGAAAAGATATATAATATATAGGTTTGTTTTTTTTTAAAGAATTTGTCTTCAAAAATCCTATTTAACTTTTCAGTACATAACAGCAGGGATTATATGCTGCTATGAAGTAACAAAGCCCATACCAGAGCTACATAAATTTTAGGCAAATTGGGAAAAAAGTGTACAGTGCTAAAACATGCCTGCATAACATTTCACACATGCATCAAGTTGCAACATCCAAATGTAACAGTGATATTTATCATAATCATGTGCATCCTGAAGGTAGAAATGCCGAGGATGGATCTCAGTCCTTGATACTATATACAACTTTACGGGTATGTAATGTTATGAAATAGCCCTGCAAGTCACTAAAAAAGTAACCCACAACTCTTATTAGTCCTGGTCACCATGACCAAGAATCAGGAATTATCAAAGTTGTAATACTAAAACATCCAAAGGGTATCAGATTAGTTAATCTGTCTATTAGATAATCAAAGCAACATTTGTCCTGCTTTGTACTCATGGTGAGTATCCCAGATGTGAGATTTCCTTCTGTTTTGTATACCATGGGTTGTGTGTACACAGACACCCATTTCTTTTACTCCCAGCATCTGGCACTGAACAGATTGACCAGGCCACACATGGTATCTGCTGGGGTTTGGTTCCAGGCCCCCTCGTGGATACCATAATTTGTGGATGCGCAAGTCCAATTAAATACAGCGGCATAGTGAAATGGTGTCCCTTATATAAAATGGCACAATCAAGGTTTGCTTTTAGGCTATTAATAAGGTGAAGTTGTAGAAAGGAGGGAAATTCATATTAACTAGAGGCTTGATTAAATAGATGTTTAAGTAAATGGTAAAAAGAGGATTGGAAGTCATTTTAGATTCTTATTTCTTCTTCTCTTTCCTCTTTTTTCCCATTCCTTTCTCTTTTGTTTTTTATAATTTTCTTGTGTAGTCGTAGTTTCATGTATTCTGGAAAATTTCAATAAAGCCCCCCCCCCCCAAAACCTACCCCACCCAAAGGAGCCTTTCTAATAAAGAAAAAAAAAACTGAGGAAAGTCGTTGAATGGATTCTATTTTACAGCCATGAAACTCATAAATGCAAATTACATTGGTTACTCAGACTCAAGTCATGGCTCAGAATAGCAGCTCTATTGTCATTATCTCATCATGCCATCCAAGTACAATTTTTCATCCTTTCAAAGGTCAGTTATGGATCATAACTTTTGGATTGCTCAGAGCTTACAGAGATAATTTATCATCGGCTTCAAGACAAAAGGAAGTGGAGCTTGGTGAACAGGTAGCTTGCATGGGTGGTTAGTGGGAGAGTTTTGAGAGGGAGGCCCAGAGTTCTGTTTCAGTGCCTACTTAAGATTACTAAATACAGATGATGAGGGAGTTGTTGCAGTCACCTACAACAGCTGTGGTATGTTGTGCTCTTGTTGGAGGATGTGGGTTACTACACCTGCAACCAAGTGCAAGTTGGTGGCCCTGTTGGAAGACAGTCCAGCAATATGAAGTCTGTTTATCTGTGCTTCAGTATAATAGACAGCGTGAGGTTTTCTTGGACAGAGCAGGCTGTCCTGGATGAGGAATGCAAAGGTGATTTCTTTGTGAAGGTCAGTTCCCAAATACAAGGAGGAAGACTCTTGCAGGAATGTGGCACATAGTACTAGAAGGACCAGGGATCATTCTGTGCATTTGGAGCTACAGAATCAATTCAAAGCCCTCTCCCTTGCCAGTGATAGGAGCAGCAATAACACAGTAATAGTCATTAGAGAACATGTAGGTAATCCTGGAAAACTAACATCTCAAAGCTGCTACAAGATCCCTCTGCATACTAACTACTCAATTTCTAACATACTACTACTAACATACTAACTTTCCAGACTAACATGGCTATGTCTTTGAATTCTAGCTTTTTCCTTATTTGATAAAACTATGACATTTTCTAGTCATAATTTTCCCCCCCAAAAGAATGTCAGTACCTTGGAGGAGAAATATTGTTTTGGTGGAGCGGTGATCCATTGTTGGTGGGAGATGTATATGATCCATTTACATCAAGTTTACATCGATTATATATAGTCTAGGGGAAAGAACAGAAAAGTAAAATGAAAAGGGGAGGGGGAATTAAAGAAAGATACCAGTCTATTCATGTGTATATTTAAACCACAAATTAATTTTCACTACAAATCCAAATAAATCAGCTTCTTTACTAATAAAATACAACATGTATTAAACAAAGATGAAGAGCACAGAACTGGATGTTCTTTCTGGCTCAAATCAGCAACAGCCATCAACAATCATCCTCATACCGGAGGAAGCACCAACAAGGCAGAGGGATGCCATGTAAGAGGCTTGTATCTTTCAAAACAGAACAGGAATCAAGACTTGACAAGTGTTTACTGCAGGCCACTGATGTAATGTCAAGAACTAATAGAGCAGCTCTGTTTCCCTGGTGCTAATATAAATTGGTTTTAGCAAAAAAAGGTGTGCAAAATAAGGGGTTCAGTTAGATATGAGGCTTTTCAGAAGCAGATGGAGAACAGCTGCCTCACTTTTACCAGCCGATGCTGCTGCTGCTGTATCTCTTGTGGCAAAACTGTTACAGCAGGGGCTGTAAATACTAAATTGTCAAAATAGAGCTGATGCCTCATTTTGCTTTAGGTAGAGCAACATCATATTTGGTTTCTCATTTTTAAGAGATTCCAAGTATTGCTTCCTGAAACGGATCTATTTTGAAAAGTCAACACTTTGATGCGCTGGCTCTTTTATTAACCATTGCTGTCCACTTAATAGAAAACCTTTATCTGCTACTCTAGCCTGGGATATTTTGCGCATACATAATCAACTTTCATAGAAAAGGCACTGGGGAGGATGAGCAAAAATGAGATTCCTTACCGTAGTGACATCCAAAGGCAATATAAAGACCATAAGAAAGCAAAGGTGCCAAGCTAGTAGTGTTGCAACAATCACAAGTTTGTGCTGTTTTCTGAAATCTCCATATCGATGTAGTATGATTAATGCCAAAAAGAAGACGACTACTATCTCAATGCCTAAAGCTGCGCCGCTCATTATTGTCCAGTGATTCCAGCCAGGATGCACAGCTCTTTTAGAAGGGGGTCATAGCTATAAATAAATAAAAAACAGTTTGTTTACAGTAAAACTATTGACTATAATACCAAAAGCAGCCCTAGATAAGTGCTGTGAGTATTTTCTTCCCTATATCCCAGTAACGGCTCCTTCTTTCCCACCAGAAAGCACACAATACTGCGACCGGAAACCAAAGAGCCATACTTTCTGTGAACCATGAAGGGCTTTGGGGCTTCAGTTTCTCAAACAAAAGCTCCTCTGCCACAAAACAATCCAGGTCTGAAACAGAAGAGATTCAAGAGTTGCACAGAGGCTTGGCAGTCAAAGGCCCAAAACACACTGCAGAAATAATCCAGTTTGACACTGCTTTAAATAGCCTGGGCTCAATGCCATGGACATCTGGGGACTGTAGTTTCCTGAGACATTTAGCCTTCTCTTTTATATTGTTCTTAGCGGATGTTGTTTTATTATTGTAATATGTTTGTTAGAATTGTCATTTGTGAGTCGCCTTGGGTCCCTTTCTGGAAGAAAGGCGGCATAGAAATCAATCAATCAAATAAATTCTCTGTCAGAGAGGGCTCTGGTGCCACAATGAACCACAATTCCCAGGATTCCCTAGCACTGAGCCAGGGCAGTTAAAGCGGTCTCAAAGTGGGTTATTTCTGCAGTATGGTTTTGGGCCAGAGAAGCCTAAATGCCTCACAAATAGCACAGTTCCCAGGATTCCCTAAACACTGAGCCAGGGCAGTCAGAGCGGTCTCAGAGTGGGTTATATCCGCAGTGCGGATGCTTCCTGAAGAAACGATAACAAGAGCGGCTCCCTATATGCCATTCCTCCCCATATATATATATATATATATATATGGGGCTTATTTGTTTATTTAAAAAGGCGTATTGTTCTCCGCCCAGGAGGCCCTCCCGTCCTCCCTGCCTTCCCCACTTACTGCGGCCTCCTCTCCTGGCTCCATGGCCGTCCCTCTCCGCTCCCTCTTCCCCCCTTCGCCTTTCTCGGCCCAGGCTTCTCTTGCTAGCGCTCTCCCTTCCTCTGTTTCAGGGAAGGCTGCTGGAGCCCTCTGCCCTACTCGCCTCAGCCTCTGACATGATTTCCTTCCTTCCGCCCCAATCCCTCTCTTCGTCACGGCCTCCTCCTCCTCCTCCTCAGGATTGGAAACATGGGTAATTCCCTTGGGCGATCTGGGGGCTTGGTTTTAAAGTCCCTTCACCATACACTTTGTGTGTGTGTGTGTGTGTGTGTTTGTTTGTGTATCTCCCTGTGTGTCTATGTCTCTCTATTTATATTATAGATAGATAGATAGATAGATAGATAGATAGATTCTTCCTCATGGCCCCAGGAAACATGGGTAATTTCCTTGTATGTGTTGTGTGTGTGTATTGTGATATATATATATAATGGCAAGTTTTCTTCATACCCACACACACTTTTACAAGGGACTAAAACCCATGTACCATTTCAAAAGGTATATATAGATATATACACAAACACACATACACACAACTAGTGTGGGTGTGTGTATATATACATACATTTAATGTAATACACACACACACACACACATTTAATAAATGTGTTTATAGATAGTGTGTGTATATTTGTACACACATTTAATGTAATGTAATATTTATAGTGACACACACATGTAATATAATGTGTTTATATATATATATATATATATACACACACACACACACATTTATGTGTTTATTGAGAGATAGGGAAATAGACACTTTCATCAGGAACTATGAAAACCATGTACCATTGCAAAAGGTATATAGATATATACACAAACACACACACATTTAATGTGTGTATGTTGAGAAAGAGAGAGAGATTGATTTTCACTTGGGACTACAAGTCCCATATACCATTGCGAGAGGTAGGCGGGGTTTGGGGTTTTTGTTCTGCGCATGCGCAGGTTTGCTGACCTGTTTACTTTTTCAAACGATACAGTACTCGTTGCATAACGAGGCGGCGGCGGCGGCAAGAAGCCTGAGTTGGCATTTCCTCTGACGCGCGGAGGGAGGCACGTCACGTGTGGCTCTCAGGCGCCCCCTTGCGTCGCAGGGCGGCAACACAACAGGAGTCATTGGGAAACCACCATTCATTCATTCCTCCATTCCTTGTTACTTTTCCCTTGTTTCCCGTTTAATTGCGGCACCTGCCGCAGGGGAACGAGTCCCGCCGATGATTAAGGGCCCCAAAACACAACACTGCAGAAATAATCCAGTCTGAGGCTGGCTCAGTGCTAGGGAATCCTGGGAACTGTAGGTTATAGTGGCACCAGAGCTCTCTCTCTCTCTCTCTCTCTCTCTCTCTGACAGAGGGATATAATAAGGGGCAGTTTTGGAGAACTCCCTGGTGGCCAGGCTTTTTGTAAGTTGCTGGGAGTTGTGTCCCCCCAAAACAGAAGCTTTCCCAAGCTGTGCTTGATTAGGCTTAGCTCTGGATCCAAGTGCATGTTCATGAAAAAGCATGCCTTAGTGGTGCTGCAGAGGAAGGAAGTATACATATACACACACACAAATCTTATTATTCCTTCCAATGCAGCGCACACACACAAACACACGTATCATATATATATATATATATATATATATAGACATATAAGATTTATATATGTGTGTGTGTATAGACAGATAGTGAACTATTTTAAACGTACTTCTGTGCAGCACCCATGTCTTACTGGTGCTGCAGAGGAAGGAAATTCTCTGTGTGTGTGTGTGTGTGTGTGTGTGTGTATATATGGTGCTGCAGAGAGGAAGGAAGTTTGTATTATATATATGTGTGTATGTGTGTGCATAACAATTTTAAACATAATTACCTCCTTTGCAGCACCAGGAAGACATGGGTCTTTCTTTCGTGTGTGTGTGTGTATTATATATATATATATATATCATATTGATAACGAATATTCCAAACCTCCAATAAAACTGCATGCCTTGCTGCAAAGAAACATTGCAAATAGGTATTGCAACTAACCAAAGAACAAGCATCTTTAATCTAAAACCATATTTTTACTTTTCAACAAGGCACTACAATTCCCAAGAGCCCTTTCGAGATCCAGGAGGAGGAGGTTTGCCTTGGAGCGCGCCAGTTTCTGCTTTTGGGGCTTCCGGAGCTGCTGCTGCTGCTGTTGGGAGCTTTTGCAGGATTTGATCTCGTAGCCGGGGAAGGAGGCAAGCCGAGGGGGCTGAGAAGCCCAGGAGATCTTGGGGTCCCCAAATCCCCTTCCAGCACCATGCACAGGTAAAGGAGGATTTTGGGGTGCAGAGGAGGAGGAGGGCATTACATTGAATTGTATTGTCCAGAAATTTAGGGGGTCATCCAAGGTGAATGTAGGACAGTCAAGACAAAAAATAAATGGAGAACATGGGTAAATGAAAAGCTAGGAACACTAACTATGAATACAAACTCATGCTTCTTATGAGACAAGGTGCAAACGGAGGACATGTCATGGAGAAGGAGGACATCTGGTCACCTTAGCGCTCCAAGTTGTGACAGGTGTCCTCACTGCCAAGGAGGGTGAGGCTCTGTAAAGGTAGGACATTTCAGAAGAAATGGAAATGGAGGACATGTCCTGGGGAAGGAGGACATGCCTGGTCACCCTGGCACTGCAGAAATAATCCAGGTTGAGACAGGGTGGCCAGATGTCCTCACTACCAAGGAGGATCTGGACAAGGCACTGGAGAATGTAGGACAGTCAAGGAAAAAAATAGGGAACATGGATAAATAAAAAGCTAGGAACACTAAATATAAATACAAATTCATGTACCTTAGTCATGCTCCAAAGGGAGGGGGGCCATTTGGGATTCCTTCTGGAGTGAATGGGGGACATGTCCTGAAAAAGGAGGACATGTTTGGTTACCCTGCCACATTACTGCCAAGGAGGACAAGGCATCACAAAATGTAGGTCATTCCAGGGGAAAAAAATGGCAATGGAGGCCATGTCCTGGAAAATGAGGGCAGAAATAATCCAGATTGAGACAGATGTCCTCACTGTCAAGGAGGACAAGGCACTGCAAAATATAGGGTATGCCAGAAAAAAATGGAGGACATGACCAAATAAAAGCTCAAAATACTAAATATAAAGTCTAAATTCCTGCTTCTTAGTCATGCTCCAAAGAGAGGACCTTTTGGAATTCCTCCTGGACAGAAAAGTGGAAATGGAGGACATGTCTCCTGGGAAAGCAGGATGTGTCTGGTCACCCTGAGCCTATCCTGCCCAAAAACCAGGCTTGTGCCAATATTTATTTGCTCCTCCTTGGGCTCTTTTGCTTAAAGCCTGCCCATCAATCCAGGGGGAAAATGCAAGGTTGCTAACAAAACTCTATAATATTAATGGGATTGCTATAAATTGACAGGGGACAGGAAGGCACACACACATACATGCCCAACTTATTGCTGTAAGTTATTTGTGGCTTGCAAACATGCTGGTTTTTAAGCTAACACGCTTGCAATTTGCAAATGTCTTATATATGCACATGTGCATCACATTCCACTTTTCCATCTAAACCAGGTTTTCCCAACCTGGGGTGCCAGATGGTATTTCAAGGGGTGCCACAAAAAGTGGCCTGTGTCCTTGAATGACCAGTCATGAGCCATCGCTCAATATTTTTTTTCTGAATAAATTTTCATCTAATTTCTCCCTTGAGATTTTGCATTTTATGTACTTGTATGTAGTTCAATTTGTGGTTCAAAAATTAGAAATTAGATTTGTGTGTGTTGTGTGCCTTCAAGCCATTTCCAACTTACGGCGACCCTATGGTGAACTTATCATGGAGTAACCTTTGCAAGATTTGTTCAGAGGAAATGTGCCATGGCCTTCCCCTGAAGCTGAGAGTGTGTGACTTGCCCAAGGTTACCCAGTGGGTTTCCATGGCTGAACTGGGAATGAAACCCTGGTCTCCAGAGTCATAGTCCAACACTCAAATTGCTATGCCTCATATGATAGATATTACTTGTGCAGAGGGTGGAAACATTAATTAAACATTTTCTAGGGTTCTGGGGCATAGAAAACATTAGAAACAGCCGATCTAAATGATAGATTATTCTTGTGTATTAAAATCTTAATTTCAAGGACAGTTATCTGTTCTATCGAGAAATGCACAAACAGGGGAATAAATAGAGAATGACTGGCAAATATAGTCTAGAACCGTTGGTCTTTATGAGCATTCTCATAAATTGGCAGAGGACAAGAACCACAACATGTAGACTTTCCAAAAACTGAGCTTTTTCTGAGCTAAACTGGAGTATCCCGGCATCTTTTTGCTCCAGTTTTTAGCCCCAGAGTATGCCTTTGTTTCAATTTCCACTCACTTTGGAGCGGTGCGTCATATAATCACCCTGCTTTCAAAGCATCTGGAAGCTGCTTTATCTTATTTGTTTCACCCCTGATGTAGCTTGTTTTTCTCAACTGCAGCTGGCACCAGTTCTTCAAGATCTCAAATATAGGTCTTTCCCAGCTCAGCTTATATGAACAGGAAAATAGTCATACCTAAAATGTCACTGGAATGTCTGGCCACCATGGCCAGAAAGTGACCACTGGCACCCAGTAATTTTCTGAAGCACATCTCCCATTTTAAAGTCATTTTTGAGAACTGTATTCTGAGAGAAAATATATGTGTGTGTGTGTGGTGTGTGTGTATGAAATGACATACAAATATATGCATCTTCTGTTCATCTTCTTCTTCTCTTGATACAAAGAGCAGCTTTCAAAACACTGCTTCTCTTTTTCCGTAGGAGATATCTCCAGGAAATTCCAGATTCGGGCAGCAATCTCAACACAGGTTTCACATGGGGATGGAATTCCAGCAAGACGTCAGAGCTGCTATCAGGCATGGGTGTCTCTGTCCTTAAGGATAAGTTAGGCAATGAGAACACCCCCCAGGAGCTGCTGGTGTGTGTGGATCCACCCCCCAAACGGCAGAAAGTCAAGGACACAGAATTTGTGATTGCCCGCCGACCTAGGCTGCTCCGAGAGGTGGCAACAGGTAGGATTAAAAATTGCAAAAGTACATTCAGGATCACTAAATAGGAATGATAACTAACAAAATAATAGAATTGATTTGCTGTTAATTATACTTCATCTTAGGCTGCATCCACACTGCAGAAATAATCCACTTTGACACCACTTTAACTGTCATAGCTCAATGCTGTGGAATTCTCAGTATAACTCTGCAGTTGTATTTTGGTGTGTCACCAGAGTTCTCTGACAGAGAAGGCAAAATATCTCACAAAACTTCCAAGATTTCCATGGCATTGAAATAGAAATAGCATAGATTCAAAGGCTTGGGGAAATAGAAAGGGCTTTTCCTGGCCCTGAAACTATGGCAAACTATTATGCAAGCATCACCACTGAAGAGGCTATGTCGCCTGTAATCTTCCACACCTGCATGTAGAGAAAGGCCTCTAAAGATCCTGAGCTCTGGGTGCATACGTGTGGAGAATGGACTTAAGTTGTTCTGGTACTATGAGGAGCCATCCTGCTCCAACAGGCTGTTTGTTCCTGTTTGTTTTAAACTGCTACTTACAATTATTGCCATTGCTTTCTGGAACCTGGATGGCACATCTGATGCAAAAGGGTCATAGTGTTAGTGAAGGTGAACCAAGATTTTCTTCTTGCTTGCTCAGTGCACTACAAGCTTGACACATAGTACTATTGTGTACCAACTCTTTGGACAAAGAGAGAGGTTTGAGACTATTCCAGACACTGGACAAAGCAGTTCTTGCCCTACTTTTAAGCTTGCAGAAGTCTGGAAAATTTGCTTACCTGGGATCCTCTTTCAATTTGTTTAGCCCACATTGGTGAAGCCACTCCCCCTCCTTTCCATGTTCTATATATTATTTTTTTTAAAATGGTAAGCCAACCTTCTCCAGAAAAGGATTTCAGGGTTGTACACTGGGAGGCAGCTTTTTGAGGGGAAGTAATGGGTTTGAAGGTATGTGACCTTGGACTGGGAAGAGATTGCCTCTTCTCTAGAGCTGTTTTTTTTAACCCTTGGGAGATGTCCCCAATCTAATCCCCAGGCAAGAATTTGCAAACAGAGGTTAAGAGTTAAAAAGAACATCCCAGTGTCTGGACCCCATGGAGTAGTAGTGGTGAGAAACACTCTTCAAATGATAGCCTAGTGGTTGCAAAAGAATGTAAAAACTTGTGGGAACAAGTTTTCAAAGGCATTTGAGTAGGATTAATGCTCTTATGTATGACCACACAGACAGCATTCTGCAATGCTCTGGAGAAAATCATAATGAAGTACAACTTTCAAATAGGAAAATGCTTTGAAGTAGTGTATGTTTAAAAGAATAGGCTGATAGAAAATAGAAAGTCTGTGGGGAACTAAATGTTGTAATTACTTACTTCTATGTGTAGTGTCAAACTCTAATGGATCATTTCTTCCCTGCCATAAGGTGTTTCTTGGGATACTTTGCCTGATGAACTCCTGCTAGGAATCTTTTCTTATCTCTCCTTGATCGATCTGCTAAAAGTTTCCCAAGTTTGCCAGAGGTGGCACCGACTTTCGTAAGTGCTTATTAAAAGGCTTGATTTATAGATGTATAAATATGCAGGGAGTTGTTTGTTTTGTTTTTGTCTTTTAATGGTTTGGGTCTTCACAGGATGTTTCTGTGGGTTTTATAATATGGCTCTGGAGGGTTTTATTCATTACATGACATGTGGCAAGATATTATTGTCTTAGGAGACCAGTCCTGCAAGATTTTGGTCAACAATAATAGTGTGTTTTTGTATGTTGGTGGAGCCGTATTCACCATGAAGGCTGCATGGCATGTGCCCAACAGATTAAAAAGGGAACACTGAGTCTGGAATGTGATTTTTTTCATTCCTCAGCCATTTAAGTCAAAATAAGAGAGACAACAAAACCTCGCCTGAAGATTATAGTGACTTTAGTTGTTAGTATCAGGGAGATGTTACTGGAGGGAAATTATACCCAGCTCAGTAGCAATCTAGTACATAGAGTAGATCCTTTAGAACATAATGTAATAGATACACAGTATGATACTCCAGCCAGTGACTTAGTTATTGTGATCCATACTACCTATAACCTCCAGGGCAGCCCCACAAAGTGTGTTTTACGTTTTACAAAGTGTCCAGTCTTGAGGTTACCATTGTCTGGATGATTCTGTAGACTTTTAAACCAATAATGAGCTGGTACTTTCCTTCCCAAATTAGGCTATAGCCCTAAGTTAGTAAGCCCTGTAGGATTTGTTGGCGCTTACTTCTGTGTAAACATGGCACCTTCCCACTCGTGCCCTCCGTTCTAGTAGTCAAGGTCTGCTGTCGTAGCCTGGGATTTCCACCACCCCGTCCTGGATTCAACCCTTTTCTCTTGCTGCCCCTCACTCCTGGAATCTCCTTCGCCCAGACCATCCTGTTCAGAGAAGCATTCCCAGGCATTGCATGACTATTATTTGTTATTTGATGTTTTTAATTTGTTGCCTGCTTTACTTTATTGAACCCTTTCCTGTATTGTTATGTATTACTTATATGTAGTATGCTATTGTTATTGTACACCATGGGCAGGTTTATTTTATCTATTTTATTGTTTGTCTGTACAGTGCTGTGTAAATCTACAGCGCTATATAAATAAAGCACAATAATAATAATAATAATAATAATAATAATAATAATAATAATAATAATAA
>NC_056523.1:309895834-309910775 GCF_019175285.1 Sceloporus undulatus | reverse complement strand
GAGCTTGTCTACTTCAACCTTGTTTATTCTTAAATTTTGGTTTGTTTGCTAACCACTAAACTAATGTCCTCCTTTTAGGCTTGATGAGTCACTCTGGCAGACTCTTGATCTTGCAGGTAGAAATCTGTTGCCAGGTGTAATTGGTCAGTTGCTGCCGTTGGGTATAACTGCCTTCTGTTGTCCGAGATCTTGCATTGCGAACCCTTCATTTAAAACAAACAGGTAATTATGTTCTGAATGAAATTACCTTTTAAAAAGTTTTCTTACGTTTTCTGAATCAGATCTTTGTTGACTCCTAAGGCTTGCTGTGTGACCTTGGAGAAGAAAGAGACACTTAGCCTAACCTGCCTGTTGGATGTGATACATGCAACAAAATGAGGTGGTATTGAAGTGGTAAAACCCTAAAATGGCAGAATGAACTTCTCCAATTCAGATTGTAGGTGGGATTACAGTTGTTCCACCTGTAAAACAACCAAATTGAACGTTTCCTGTAAGAGTATAGCAGAGAGTAGGTTGATCTAGAACCCTTCTCTCTGATGTTATAATTTTCTGTTGCAGAGATTCTTTTTAAAGTGGGGAAGTCATTCACAACTGCCATGCCTACCTATGCAGTTTTTCCTTTATCTGGCTAAAAAAAGGGCAGTCAAGGGCATCAGGATGAATCTAGGGCCTTGAAGATTTTATTTGCCTTAAGACTGTGTTTTGACAGGCCAGTATCAACCCATTTTGTTTGTTTCTCTGTTGTGGGCTCCTTCATGTGCAACATATGGATTCAGATCCCTTCGGGTGCAACATATGGATTTATCCAACTGTACAATGAAAGTTGCAGATCTTCAAAGTATCCTTAGTAGATGTCAGAGCCTGCAAAACCTCAGCTTGGAAGGGCTGGTACTTGCTGATGATATCATTGAGTAAGTGAACAAAGAATTCTTTAAGGTTAAAGAATTTTTTATCATATTTATGTTTGTATCATCAATATTGGCCTCACCTCAGAGATGCAAGGATTAGTGGAATCTGCCTAGCAATATGATCAGTGAGATCCAGCTCAGTAATTCTTGCCTAAGGATATTTAATAATAAATAATAATAAAAGCTTTATTTCTAGCCCGCCTTTCCAAAGATCAAGGTGGGATCAATGGTGGATTTTGCAATCCAACAACATACAATTTACAGTAAAAACATTGTCAGAAATTTACAATTACATTATATAAAACATTATATAAAACAACAATAACAATTCCAAGCTAGCAGCAATTGTAACAACGGTGAGGGAGAGAAGGATCACAACAGGGCTATTGGGGCTATGCCTGTTTGAAAAGATACGTTTTCAGCCCTTTTTTAAATTTGTGGTGATTCCTCAGATTTCCTTAAGTCGTCTCAGTTGTTTTAAAAATCAGACAACATTTCCAGTTCAAACTAACTGAAAAATGACAAGAGCATCAGCTTACTTTTCGATACCTCTAAACTCTCCAGCACCCCCAAATCCTTCTTTATCCCAATAACTACCTGAAATAAGAAGTGTAAAGTGGAATTCACAGTGGGGTGATGCAGCCTGTTGCAATGTGTTTTTTTAAAAAAAATGTTTTCCATTGCTGCAGTTTCCATGGCTGCTGTAAAGCCACGTAGAGTTTTTTCCATTGCTTGTTATGATTCCTCTAATCCATGGTTACTTTGGGGCCATTTATGCTGACACAGGGATTGAGCCTCTTGATCTATGGTGACATGCCTTGGTTACTCTCTTCTGGATTACTGTAATGCACCCTGTCTGAAGCTGCCTTTGAAAGAGGCTCAGAAACATCAATTGGCCCAAAGAGCTGCAGCCAGATTGCTAACCAGGGCTGGCTACAAGGAAGTGCTGGTTATATCCTACAAAGATCAGTGCATCTTGGATCTATGCTATCTCAACGATAGTATCTTCTTATATGATCCTACCTAGGTTCTAAGGCAGTGGTTCCCAACCTTCCTAATGCCGCAACCCTTTAATACAGTTTCTCATATTGTGGTGACCCCCAACCAGACAATTGTTTTTCATCGCTACATGCGAACATGTGTTTTCCAATGGGAACCACTGTTCTAAGGTCTTTGTGAGAGACCTTTGTGCATTTGGTGGGGAAGAAGGAGAGGGCCTTCTTGGTGTCTGTTCTCAGACTTTGAGACTTGCTCCCTAGTAGGGAACTATGAAGATTCCTTGCTATCACCAGCAAGTGAAAATATTTTTGTTCCAACCAACTTTTCGAAATTGAATGCAATAGGCTTTTTAATTGCATGGTGTCTTATTTTTTACCCTCTGACTTTTACTGGATTTTTAAATGGTTGCCTTTTAAAAATAATTCATTTTTTTTACTGATGTTTTTTATTTATATCAGTGTGTACTTTTTAAATTTGTAAGCTGCTTTGAGTCCAACGTTGGAGAAAATATGGGATATAAATGAACAATGAGATCCATGATGGTGTAGTGGTTTGAGCATTGGATTTTGAATCTAGAGACCAGGATTTGAATCCCTGCTTGGCCATGGAAACCCACTGTTTCTTAGCCTCAGAGGAAGGCTAAGGCAAACTCCCTCTGAAAAGATCTTGCATCATGATTAGTTTGCCTTAAGGTCACCATAAGCCAGAATGACTTGAAGGCACACAACAGCAAATGAATAATAATTGTTCCAGAAGTGTTCTGACACTCTTTTTGTTTTGTTTTTCCCTCTCTCAGAAGTATAGCACAGAACTCCAACTTGGTACGACTGAATCTCTGTGGATGCTCTGGATTTTCTGTAGAAACCTTGGTGGCAATGTTGAACAGCTGTTCCAGGTAGTTAAAGTGCATTGAATTAAGGGAGAAACAACACAGGACTTAGCATTGCTCCAGTGCGCTTCTATAAATTTGTTGATATAAACTCTCTTATTCAGGAACTTCAGTTAGAAAGATACAGATGCAACTTCGTGTTTATTTCCATTTTCATTTCTATGTCCTCCTGCATTTTAAACAGAAGAAGGCTTTATGGTTAGCTATTTGCTGGCCTTGAAAACAGGTGCCCCTTGAGGTGAAAAGGAAAACAAAAATAGCCCACTATTCAACCCACTATTGTGGGGGAGAAGTGGTGGTTAGATACATATTATTTCTGCAGGCATACATCAGTTTTCACTCAACCTGTTCATTCTTAATATACTTTTAAAGTGGACATTCAGTTCTGATTTAGACCATTTGACCACTTTAAAGGTTAGGAGCACTTCTTGCTAGGTATAAATTAGTCCAGATCTCTTTCCTATTTCCTCATATACAAAGTGTGATTGGAACATTGACATCTGGTACTGCTAAATCAGTAGTGCTTCTAATTTGAATTTATGACTTAAAGAAATGTCCCGCTGAACATACCAGGCCTGTACTGTGTTTTCCTCATTCGGGGTAGACAGTGCCAGAGTTTGATAAGTTATCTTGCTTCCTATTTTTAAAACCATAAATGAACAGATAGAATAAAGGCTATTTGAAGCCTAAAATAGGCTTTACTAGATTAAATTAGCTTTCAAATAGCCAGCCATTTTCCCTAGGTGCTTCTGGGGGTGTGCTTGGCTATTTGTAAAGCAAATAGACATACATAGGACATAGGAATGTCTGGGGACAAGTGGCCCATAGACAGGGCACAGTAGCAGTATTTTCTTCTCAGCAACTGTATTCCATGGCAAACAGCTATCTGGAATCTGTTTGTGAAGAGGGTGTTTGGCTGGTAGCTGTTGATCTTACCCCTTTAAATGCCATGTACACTAGTAGCCATTAGCACAAGTTGTGGCAACAAATCCCATAAATATACTGTGCTCTGGGCAACAATTTGGTTTGATAAATGCTCTTATCTACTGCTCCTCATTTTCATCAGATGGATTTGTTTTTTTGTTTTGTTTTTAAATCCATATGCATCTTATCTTCAATTTTCACTTGTAAGCCTGTGGACAGAGTTGTCTTTTCTTAGTACAGTGGTACCTCGGGATATGAAATACCCAGGTTACGAATTTTTCGGGATACGAATAAATCCCATAGGGATTTATTGTTTCGGGTTACGAAAGTTTTTTCGGGTTACGAAAAAACTCCGGCGCTGTTTTAAATGGAGCCGCGGCTTTTTTCCCCATTAGCGCCTATGGCAATTCGGCTTACGAAGGTTTTTCGGGTTACGAAATTAGCCGCAGAACGAATTAATTTCGTAACCCGAGGCACCACTGTATTCTGTAGCACATACTGGAGGGGTAAAGAACCTTTGGCCTTCCAGTTGGTTTAGACTGAACTCCTACAGTTCTTTAATGTTAGCCGCACTTGCTGGGACTTCTAGGGGTTGGAAGTCCAACACATTCACAGGTTCTTCATGCCTGCCTGAACATTTTAGGTGCTTTCTAAATAATTAATTAATACATGGCTTTACATTATTTCCCCCCCCCCCCCCCAAACTGTGCACAGTCTAGACGAACTGAATTTGTCCTGGTGTGACTTCACAGCAGATCATGTGACAGCAGCAGTTAATCATATTCCTTCAAAAGTAACACAGCTGAATATCAGTGGATACAGACACAATCTGCTGATGTCAGGTAAGTTTCCAACTTGAACATTCAATTGAAGTGGCATATCATTCACCCTGGAAGTCATCTAGAATAATTCAAAACTAATTAAAACTTAGGGTTCTAAGTGTTGTTGTTGTTATTATTATTATTATTATTAGCCTTTATTTATGAAGCGCTGTAAATTTACACAGCGCTGTACATGCAATCTTTTTAGTTAGACGGATCCCTGCCCTCGGGCTTACAATCTAAAAAGACATGACACAGAAGGAGAAGGGAGCGGTGGAGGGAAAGGGTAAGAGGTCCAGCAGTTCTTCTCTACCTCCAAGGCCTGGACCAAGGCAGATGAACAGGAGGGAGGGCTTGGCTTCATAATGGATGGTTAATCATTTTCCAGGAAAAATACATACTCTCAAGTAGGATAATGCATATACAGTACATAGCAATACAGGAAATGGTTTGATAAACAGGCACCAAAAGAACATCAAATAGTAAGTGACAATTATGCAATGCCTTAATCCAACTTCTAGTTCATCTATCTAAAGTAGTGAACACTGTGGACAGAGGAAATAAGATATGCACATAGATCCTGTCCCTTCCTGTATTGACTTCTCCATTAAGATCAAAAGACTTTCCAAGTACAGTTGGCCCTCCTTATCCACAGATTTTTTATACATAGATTCAAGCTTCCAGGGTTTGAAAATATCCCCCAAAAGTATAAATTCCAAATATCAAATCTTGATTTTTCCATTTTATATAAGGGACATCATTTTGATATGCCATTGTATTTAATGGGACTTGAGCATCCATGGATTTTGTTATTCACGAGGGGTCCTGGAACCAAATCCCAGTGGATAACAAGGGCCCACTGTATACAAATATACAGTTCACATGTTTATATTTTAGTCCCTTAAAAACATGGGAAAGAAGTCAGCAGAAAATATTCAGTGTTTTTCCCCCCCAACAAATAATTTAAATTGATACAAACATTAAAAATAAAACAGTAATAGAAATCATGGATGAATAACTAACTGCAGGTGTGGTACTTCTAGATGAAAAATGTTCTACTTATTAATATCTGATCAGCTGATTGTATTTGACTTGTCATTTCAGATGTTAAAACATTATTAGAGCGGTGTCCCAACTTGGTCCATTTAGACATAAGGTAAGAATTTGAACTTGTTCGTATCTTGGTGAAGTAATGCTCTAAAGAATAAATTAAGGAATTTATTGGTTTGGCAGCAGGTGCCTTTGTTCTAAAACAACTGGTGGGGGCTGCATTTTTGCTTTTTAGAGACAACTGAATATTGGCAGCAGCAGAGATGAGAATATGGATGGAAAGAAGTTTGCATTAGTTTATTTTAATTTATCTTGTGTATGGTCTGCAAGAATACAGCTGAAAGCACACATGTATCTCACAAGAATGTCAGTGGTATGCTGAGATACATAACAAAAATGGCTAGATTTTCACAGCCCAAGGAGGACGTTTGCTTTCAATTCTGTTTCCCAACCGTGGGCCTGGGTTGGAAGAAAAGTCACTCAAATAAATACCATAATGATCCCTGGTCACTTCTACAGCTTCAGAAATTTATTTATTTATTTTGGCGGGGAAGCATTTTACTCAACATGCTTGCTAGGAGGATAGTTATTTATTTATTTATTTAGGGTATTTATACCCTGCCCTTTGACTTGGTGAAAATATTTGTCAAAACCTGCTTATACCATTCAGCTGAAGCAGTAGTATTGTTTCAGGCAAGACTATTCAGTTGCCACTTTTGTGACCTGGAAGAATACCTTTAAAGTACAATATTTGCTTTAGTATATCCTATAGAGTAGAGCATATACGGTAAAAGATATAATACAGGAAGTTAGATCTGTGAGAGTCTGTGTAAGTGTCAGTGCAAAACTGACTTCAGCCTAAAGCTGGGGGAAAATGCTGAGATGAGCATAGGTGAGAATGCCAGTGCTTCTAGTCTCACTCTGTCCTTAGACATCCAATAGATAAAATAACCCTAAAAAGACTGTAAGCTGCTAAGAGAGCTCCTTAGGTTAGATTGCCTTTGGATAGGTCTCCACTGAGGAAGATTGCTACCTTAGATAGCCATACTGTTCTTCATAGGCTGATAAACTCCCCCAGTATGCTGGTGATAATAAGGTTATGCTATATGTCCCATTAGACTTGTAGTAGGTGCCCATTAATATGCTTAAATGCTCAATATTAACATTTGAATGCCTCTTTGTTGTTGTTATGTACCTAAGTCTTTTCTGACTTATGGTAACCCTATCACTTAGTTTTCTTCGCAAGATTTCTTCAGAGGAGATTTGTCATTGCCTTCCACTGAGGCTGAGAAAATGTGACTTGCCCTAGCGGGTTTCCATGGCTGAACCCTGGTCTCCAGAGTCCTAGTCCAATACCCAAACCACTATGTACACTGTCTCAACAGATGAAAGAATATTCTTAAATGGATACATGGCTCAGTATAAGGGGCAGAGCCTTTATGAAATGACTGCATAATGTATTAACAGACAGACACTCTGGAAAGTATGAAAGAATCTGATAAGGATGCTGATGGATAGAAGGTTACTGTATATACTTGACGATAAGTTGACCTTATGTATAAGTCGAGGGCAGATTTGGGGGCCAAAATAATGGATTTTGATATGGCCTGTGGGTAAGTCGAGGGTAAACTTTAGGGTTGGGTCTAAAGGATGAAGCAAAGGAAAACAATGTCAAAGAAACTAGAAAATGTCAGCAGTTATAACTATTTATGTTCACACGAAAGTCTGGATGGATGAGTGAGTAGAGGGGGATCAGTGCTTCCAGGACAGATTATGCTCTTGCCTTTAACCAGGGGATGGTCCTTTTTTATAAGAGTTAAAATGCAGAACTTACATTGACCCATGGATAAGTCAGCTCTGTTGTTTGGGAGGTCAGTATTTTGACTAAAATTTCTAGACTCACACATGAATATATACACGTAGTTCTTCAATTATCAAGGTCTGAAGCTGTTTAAGGCTTGAATGTCATCACAAGTATCTTGCATTCATTCCAGAATAAGAATAAAAATATGTCATTGCTGACAGTAAGTGTAGATGACCTTCAGTGCTTTCTTTTGCTTTGTGATTAGGAGTAACAGAACCAGAAGGTGTTATTTTAGCAAATATGCACTAGAGAATGTCTGTTGCAGGAATGTGTGGAGAAGCATTGTAAATTACAGAGACCATTGCTAAGCTTTCAAAACTGCTTGCCTTGGTGATCTCAGTGTTTCAAGGGAGAAGTGAGCTCCCACCTCACCAAATGTTTAGCTTTATTCTTGATTGGAGCCAGCTAACATGGTCCCATAGCAAGGCTGAGGAATCTTTTTGCTCTGCTCCCCAGTTGTTTTACACTCAAGCTTTCATAGTCCCTTACCATCAGCTATGCTGGCAGCAATTTCTTGCAGCTGGAGTCCAAAACATATAGGACTAAAGATTCCCTGTCCTTGTACTACAAGATTCAAGGAAATCTTCTGAGAACCAGGATTCGACACCCTCTATCTGCGTGTATGTGACTTCATCACTTGTTGACTTATGGCCACCTCATAAATTTAATTAGGGTTTTCATAGACAATGCATATTCAGAGGTTGTTTGTCATTGCCTTCCTCTGAAATAGAGCATGCAGAACCTGGTATTCCTTGGTGTCCACCACCCAGGTACTAACTAGGCTGAAGCCTGCTTAGCTTCCAAATCAGGATGAGGGCTTATACAGCCTGACACACTTTACATTAATGGAAGAGAGTATTTAGTACAGTATTTCAAATAGGATCTCCCCCCCCCCCCCCAAGAAATGCATTACATGCAGCATACTTGATTTCCAAACTATTTTGAAATAAATAAGTGTCCTTTCATGATTTGGCCTCTCTGCATAAACCCAGTCTCTACATTGTTGAGTTTGACAACATAAATATCCTTTGATAACAAAATTAACTTGAATATAGAGGGCCTTGGGATCCGCTGGGGTTTGGTTTCAGGACCCACCATGGATACCAAAATCCATGGATGCTCAAGTCCTATTAAATACAATGGGATAGTAAATTGGTGTTCCTTATACAAAATGACAACATCGAGGTTTGCTTTGGGGAATTTATTATGTTTTTTTAAAATATATTTTCAAGTCATGGATGCTTGAATCCATGGATAAAAAAATCCATGAATAAGGAGTACATTTGTGCTACATGTTTATTTTTATGTTGTTACATTTTAAATGTGTGTAAAATATACTTAAATCAAATACTTTAATTGCAGTGACAGTGTTATGTTGAAGCCTGATTGCTTTCAGTACTTCTACCAGCTCACACATCTTGAGCACTTGGGTCTCAGTCGATGCTATCAGATACCACCAGCAGCCTTACTGTGAGTAATTTCCAATTCTAAACCTATTTTGTTGTAGAACAAATATGGAAATCATGTGGCTCTCGAAAAGTTGTTGGACTTCTCCCAGCCCTAGCTAGGGCTGTTGGAATAAGCAGTCCAACAAGATCTGAAGTCCATAATATTCCCTTCCCAGAGTCAATGTATTTAGAATTGGACTGCTGAGTATATTTCAGAGGAAATGCAGCAGTGTGTGGCTCTTGATAATATAGGGTGGTGTTAAAATATAATTTTAATGTGGAAACAGACTCCTTGCCACCCACATCCTCCCTGCCATCGAAGAAGCATATCCATGGAGAAATTCTACTGCAGCTTTCAAGCAAGGGGAGAAAGGATTATTAGTGTATCAGAGATCCTTCTGGATCGTCCTAGAGTTGTCAAGATCAACTGTGCCTCCTATCTTGAATGGTCCAAGTTATTATCCTTTTAAGAGTTGACCCTCAGTTGTTTTCTCATACCCACCCACATCGCTTTTGTCATGATGTTATCCAGGATGCCCCATTTAGAGGGGTTTTTCATTACTCCTGCTTGTCAGGATTACAGTGGATCAGATCTTCTTCCAGTGCATCTGCTAACAAACCACAGTGCTAACACTTTCCACAGTGTTAAGAAATATTGCTCCTACTAAATCATTTAAATTCTCTTTATGCAGTCTTAGAGCTACTTGTCTTCGAGTAAGCCTTAACTGGACCAATTACTTACTTACCTTTTAGTAAGAGACACGGTTAAGCAAGGTACCTTGTATCAAGTGAATAATAGAGTGCCTTTTTGAATCTTGCCTTATGTAACACTTGTGAGAATAATGAAGGTAAGCATTAGTCCTGGCCTTTCCATTGTGGCAAGACAGTTTTGGCTGACATAGAGTCCCAGCTGTTTTCCCCTCAAGCTCTGCTCACTGCCTTATCAAATCCATGTCATGAATCCTAGCTCTGGGTGAAAGGCAGACTATAAATCAAGTAATCCCTTTCCATGAGAACCATAGGAACCAGTCTGCATGCCTTGTAATGTTGCTTCATCAGTATATGTTTTCCTTGGATTGTTCTGGTCCTCTTCTGCCACCTCAGCCCGTTGCTCTGTTGAATGTGACCATGTTATTGAGCAAATATACTCTTTAACCATTTCCTAAAGATGACTAAATTGTGGAGTCTAGGGGCCAATTTTTCATCCCTAGGAGCCACTGGAGGCTGCACAAGCCACCCCTTCACATGCAAAAATACCAACAAATCAAATTTTGAAGTCTACTTCTGTTGTGAGTGGGAGGGCAATGGATCCCATTTTATTCCCAAACTGCTGCTCCAAAGCTTTCAAAAGTAGAAAATGTGTAGAACGTGGAATACTAGCTTCATTGGCTAGAGCATCAGGCCTTTTGCTTGTTAAGCAGAATTATGTTCAGTTGAGCAGTCTTATAAGTCTCCCATGTAACGGACAACTTGAGGTTGCATTAAGTTCTTGAGCATGCACAGCAGATGCAGACAAAATAAGCCCACCCAAGACTATTTTTGCAGTGCCATGGTCTTCATCAAACAGCAAAAGTAGCCTTCTAAACAACATGGAACAGATGAGCGAACAGAGCAATAAGCATTGGTATATTCAGCTGTACTATTGTGTTAGCTGCCTTGAACAGTGTTCTTAGTTGAAATGAAATGTTAGAAGCAGTATATGAACCTAGTAAGAGCTGTCCTTGAGCACCTTTCACTACTGCATAATTGCACGCCCCACTATCTCCAGACACACTTAAGGTAACTAAAGTCTTTCTGGATACCTTTTTGGATAAGGCCCTTTCTGGATAAGGGAATATTGTATTCATACTGTATTTCAAATATGAAGAATTGTTCTATTCATTTTCTAAAAGTTCTCTTCATTTAAGTATCTTTTTTTATTATTCTAGAGAACTTGGTGAAATAGCTACACTCAAAACGCTCCAGGTTTTTGGAATAGTGACTGCCAGTTCCCTACAACTTCTAAAAGCAACACTTCCTCATTTAAAGATCAACTCTTCCTATTTTACACCAATTGCAAGGCCTACAGTTGGTTGCAAGAAGAACGAGATTTGGGGGATTCCGTGTAGACTGAGCATGAAAAGTCCAGTTGCCTTTTAACGTGACTTCAAAAACATTTTTAGTTAATAGCAACAGCTGTGCTACTAAAACCTGGAGTTCTTCCAAAATGGGGTTTTAACCTCATAATTTGCAGTGCAGTCCACAACTGCTTAAACTGACTTATTTGCAGACAAGTACCAGCAGGTGGATTCTACTATTTCTAATGTATTTTTTGGGGGCTATTTTAACTGAAGTCTATTCAAGACTGACTAATCATGTACAAAGTGTTGACATTTAAGCAACATGTGCATCACCTGCTTTTGGAAATACTATTTTAGAAGATATTCTCAGCAGTTTTTAGGTAAATGTTTCCATGTTTTTATATATTTTATATACCTATTCCTCTGGGACTATCATTGGTCACACAAATAAAGCCACCTTATGAGGATTTTATTTTATTTTGGTTGGTGTAGAAAATCATTACTTTTCCTTATGGCAGCAGCTTGTTACTATGGAAAGAGCAACCTGTGGTGTCCTTTTTGTATACTTATCTCATGGAATAATTTTCCCTTATTTTTGAAGTGGCAGGGAGATACAGCCTAAAACCCTTGATAGGGGACAAAACTCCTAAGGAGATTATCACATGCAGTAAACTGCCATTTAACTTGGAAGGAAGTGGCTTTGGTGATAATGCTGATTGCATGACACTGCCTCCCACCCATAGCTATCCTGTCCTCCACCTGTCCCTTTTCAATCATTGGAGAAACCCATGAATCAACTGGCAATCGTGCAATGCCCCACATGTGAAGTCACTCCCATAGTAGTTTCACAATGGTCAGGCGTGTGGTTTCAGAGTCCCCTCCTTCTCCCTTCTTCTTCATTAGTCTTTCATTTTCCAGTTTTTCACACAATTCCAGAGCTCTGTAGCCTCAATTTAAGTTTGAAGTTTAAATCGCAGCTCCAGAGCTCCAGAATTGTGCAAAAAAGTTGAATTTTTAAAAAGAAAATCCTAAAGGCATGCTGGGAGGGGTCAGAAAGGGAGTGTGATGGCAAGAGCCCCAGTTGCACAAATGAGAAGAGACGTAGTGGTGGCTGTCTGCAAAGTGGTATGTTCTCATTTTAGTGTAATTGTGCGACTGCACTGAGAAAGGGGCTGATGTGACAAGAGAGGGAAAGAGATGTGTGAAATGGGAACCAATGCTTATTGCTACACCCCAGTGTCTTTTTCCTCAACATAGGAAAATAATTGTCTTGTGAGGGACAGCTGTTTTAGAAGTCCTAGAGTCTCAAGGACGAATACAGTAGCAGGCTCAGGCCTGATACAGACTGCCAAAATAAAGCTGCTTCGGGTCTCTTTGGAGGTATGCTGTTTAAATGATGCATGCATCCTAAGAATCCGGAAGCTGCACCAAAGCTGCACTCCAGTGCTTAGAAATGGAGTGTGGCTTTGGCGTGACCTCCGGACTCTTAAGACCCATGCATAATTTAAATAACGTATCTCCAAAGAGACCCGAAGCAGCTTTATTTTGGCAGTCTGTAACAGTGTTGGATTATTAAATGGGTATCTCTAGGTGTTCCTGGGTTATAAAGTTCAGGGGATGAGGAAAATAAAGCCTGACCGATTAAATCATTTGCTCACAGAAATATATAACTTTACCTACCTAGACCCCTAACCTCTGAATTGTAACAGCTGGGTTGAGGTGTCTAGCAAACAATTTTCCTGTCCCTAATATTATTTTGACCTTCATTCAGTCATCTTGGAAAATGGGTTTGGTTTTGACAATGAGAAATATCCATTTGTAACTTTTAGATATGGTGCAAGATGGCACAGAGGTTGTCTGTTTCCAATCAGTTACCAAACTCCTGGTAATTAGAGCCTAGGCAAGGTTAACCTATTTCACCTTTTTACTTTTACCTAAGAGAGGAAATCTCTCCAGTTACCATTCCCTTACTTATAGCTACTATGAAGTTGCATATAAAAGGCTGTCACATTAAACTAGGTGGCTAAGTGGGAAGGAATATAATGGAAGTGAGCAATAGTAACTGGTACACAAAAGAACAAAAGGGTTATTTAAGTTCTTTTGCAAAAAGTATTTTAAGAATCTTATCCTGTATTTTAATTTGTAATAAAACAAGTGATCATATATGTGGCTTTCCCCCTATTTTTGTCATGGCATTGAAGTAAATACATTAAGTAGAAAAAGCAGTTCTTTATGGGGAATACTAACCAAAATTCAGGTGGTATTTCCAACTTGAAGATCCGCTGACTTAATGAGATTTACCTAAGTGTTGACTTAATAAATAATTCAGTGAGCCTACTCTTTTTGAGACTAGCATTTGGTCTTTCGTCATTGTTACCTTAAGGGGCTGTGAAGAACGTCATATGGGCAAGTTTGTTTCAATTTAAAACATGAATTTCAAAAGATACAAGATGTGTATTACATTCTAAATAGCATCTGCTGTTTTGGCTAAATACTAGAGGTTTACATATGAAGTACAGTAGTCTTCAGAACAACAGAAAAACAAAAGTAATTCCAAAACTAACTCACGTTTATTACATTTAATTATTGACCACATCTTTACATTATTTCTTAGTAAAACCAAATCTCAATGCTGTTTTTCAATAAAATGGATTAAAAATTCATGACATACTGGAATTAGACAATTTTGGGAGGAGGACAGCATCATTACATTTTGGTATTTGCACAAACTCCACATGTTCTAGCCTATCACATATTGCCTTGTTAACTTCACCACAAAACAATTTAGGCAATTCTTCATAAAAATAATGCTCCCCCCCCCCCAGTGATTGTCTGGTTTTAGCAAACAATTTGATTAAGGCCAAAACCAAAGTTGGACTGGAAAATTTGCAGCTGGTTTCCCAATTTTTTGTTTTGGTGCATATCCTTTTAAATATACTAAATATACTCCAGTCCAACTGGAGAATATCTAACTCCCCTCGGATACTATTTTCCTAAACTAGTCACTGTGCATAAACAATTAGGATTGGGAGGGAACAAATCAGACTGGGAAACAAATAAGACATTAAGCAATTAAATCATACTAGAATGTATCCATCCTCCCATTTTGTTTAAATATCACCAAACCTAAATTCAAATATGGCCGGTGCCAATTTAAATCTGGCACAGCCCTATTAAACAGAAAGCCATAAAAAGATACGCAGAGAGGCATAAATCAAGTAATCGGCTCCTTAACTTCCCAGCAGCAAATGTTCAAAATATTCCAATGAGTGGCCCTGTGTCTATTGGAGCTATCCAGTGTGTACTGCATTCCTCCTCTAATCAAAAGTTTTCACTTTGAAAGGGGTGCATGTGTATGAGAAAGTAACACAAAAATCCACTCATTTTAAAAACTTCTTGATTTGAACACAAGGAGCCCACTGATGCTCACTGGTGCCAAATTGAAACTAGTCATGAGAAATAATACTTATTGTTTTATCTCTGCAAATCTTTATTCCCAATCACTTCAAAGGATACTTATTATTTGGACCTTGTTAAGGCTTGCATTGCTCCAAAGCCATCACTTTCTTCCCAGCAATTTTATGACACTTTTTGTTCATGACTTAAAGTAGGCAACTGTAGATCTTTACATACAATTTTAAATCCATTATTTTGGCACAGTGAAATAGAGTTATTCTCCCCCCCCCCCATTCCTTTTTTCTTTCGGGCATGATTCTCTTTCATTGTGGGTACAGTCCAATTGGGGTACTGCATCCTTACCCCTGCATGCACAGGGGCATTACAAAAATAAGACCTCTCTGTACAGGTGATTAATGTATATGCAGGGGAGGAAAGCAGGGTCTAATGAAATTCTCTGAGGTTTCTCAGACATGTGCAAGCTGAACACACTATTTAGCATTCTAAACTTTATATTAAACTCAAAAAACAAGTTGCAATCATATCAGACTGTTTTCACAGCTTTCATCATTAGAAAGTAAC
>NC_056523.1:309824718-309895734 GCF_019175285.1 Sceloporus undulatus | reverse complement strand
CTTAAAGTAGGCAACTGTAGATCTTTACATACAATTTTAAATCCATTTTTTTGCCCAGTGAAAAAGGGTTTTTCCCCCCCCCCCCCCATTCCTTTTTTCTTTCGGGCATGATTCTCTTTCATTGTGGGTACAGTCCAATTGGGGTACTGCATCCTTACCCCTGCATGCACAGGGGCATTACAAAAATAAGACCTCTCTGTACAGGTGATTAATGTATATGCAGGGGAGGAAAGCAGGGTCTAATAAAATTCTCTGAGGTTTCTCAGACATGTGCAAGCTGAACACACTATTTAGCATTCTAAACTTTATATTAAACTCAAAAAACAAGTTGCAATCATATCAGACTGTTTTCACAGCTTTCATCATTAGAAAGTAACAATTACAGGACACTTTCATGCTCTGCATTTTTGTTTGCTTTTAACATTACTTGCAAGTAAGGCCCGGTACAGTCTGGTGCAAAGCAGAGCGTCCACACATCCCCGAGCTCTACCGCATATCGTGGGCACCATCATGGCTCACCCCGTCCATACGAGGGGTGCCATGATGACGTCCATGCAGTGCAGCGTCCAAATGGCACCGCACAGACATCACCAGTGCGCAATGGTGCCCTGCGCATGCCCTAAAAAGAACATGCTGGGAGCAGGTTCTTTTTAGGGCTCCTGGAGGCTTCGCTGTTTGGTTGCTGTGGCCTCCGCTGGGGGCAGAAAGGGGCAGCATCTTGGCATCCCTTTCTCCCCATCTGTTGAGCCCCTAAGTCTCACATATGTATACTCATCATATACTGAAATACCTCTAGTTAGGAATACATGGTAGATGTACCATTTTTCCGCACACAAAATTTAATGGGTGTATTCCAAGATGAGTCAGGTTCTTCACAGTATAGTTTAAGAACTAGAGATCAATGTACATTTCAGTGTTAACTTTTTCACTATTGCTCAGCCCACCAAAAATCTTTTCCTCAAACTTGTTAAGCAGTGTTACATCACCTTTCCATAAATTTCTGTTTAGTCCTCAAGATACATGTCTATTTAATGTTTTCACTGAGTAATTAAGGGAAAAAGCATACATTTTCTTGACTCACACTGAGATTCGTACCCCAATTTTAAATGCGAACAGTGAATCCATTTGGCAATATTCTCACAACCAGTTTGCACTGTGTCTGTGATTAGTGTCAACTAATGCTTTAGTGAGTACCATTTTTGCTAACAGTCATATAGTTAATTTAAATAAACAATGGAGCATAGTTGCCATGGTTATAGTGCTGTGGTTTGTTGTATTCAATTTTGAATTCTGTCTCCCCCCCCCCACATTACCAGTCATGTTTGTTCATCCCTACATATTTTTTAAAAAAAAAAACATTCTAAACAGATTTCATTGACAAATGAGTGCATTTCAAGATAACTGAATATCTCCCTTTGAAAGTGTAGATTAAACTCCTTTTAGACCTCTTTAATACAGCACACATTGTCCTCCACATTTGAAACTTCAAAAGGAATGGTTTTGCGCACTTTCACTAGTTATGATCTGTCTCAGCTTGGCAGAAACCTTGCTTCTGCCTTTTTAGGCTGGAGATGGGATTTCCACACTTATGTGGCAATGTAATCTGGCCCAACACTCAACTGCATCTTTTCAGCACCAGTTGGTATCCTGATGGCAGGCCCTCAGCATAGTACTGAGAACGGCCTTTTTTTTCTGGATCAAGACTTAATTAAACAAAAGAAATTCCTGATGTCTAAGTATGCAACATTTTGCCAAAGATAATTGCTGTACACATTTTCTGCAGAAAAAAATAGAGGGAATTTACTAAAAAAATATTTTTCAGAAGCCAGTTTAGTCTAATATTTAAAAAAAAAACAGCCAAAAGGTAATGAAGAACAAGTGATAATCTTAAGTGAGTTGCCAGAGAAGATAGGCACTGTATTACTCAAATTGAAGGAGAAAGAGTTTAGAAACTAAATACTCCTGGCAGTCAATGATTATTAGATTAGAAAAACTAGGGTAATGAAGTGCATTTCAAATATGACAAATCAGAGAGTAAAAATCCTCATGTATACAAAAAAACCTTCAAATTCTTGGGCTGTAAATTGAACACATACCTAGCTTCTTAAAGTTAATTATCCTTTAACATTTGCTTTTTGGAACTGTCATCATATACTGAAAACAATTATTTTGCTTAACTGGTGTTAGACAGATGCCATAGAAATGCTCAGTTTAATATCAGTATCAGCTTGTTTGACCCTTTATCTTAGTTTTACTTTACTTAGTTTTACCTGCACTTTAAGATTTTAGATAGTCATGACATTGTTGGCTTGAGATGGAAATGTTCAACCTATCTTTGCTATTATAAAATAAATGACAAACATTGATTTCCCAAAAATTTCTCAGCCAAAAGGAATGAAAAACCATTTCAATCTTGTTTCCCAAACACTTGTCAATACAGAAGAGCGATGTTCATCTGAAATGGTGTAGTATATCCCTTCTTTGTGATTTGAATATTGAGTGCTTCCAGCTGTTTCTTCATTCTTCTAGCAAAATAGTACGCAGTGCATCTTCTGTATTGATCAATATTGATGCTATTGCTCCATCATTAAATTCAAATGAAGTTCCTCCATCTACCACCATACAGGCATCCCAACAACGAGACCGGATGCAAACTCTGAAAATATATTAAAAGAAAATAACAGCAGAAAAACTAATCAAATAAGCAGATTTATTTCATATATAACAATACTTTATGAAAGTGAAGCTAAATTTTACCATGAAACTGACTATGGAAATCAAGGAGGGATAAAGATACTCATGGTTAATTTTTGTCCTACTTGTAAGCAAGACAACATTCAGCTCAGAGAAGTTTCTTCCTTAGCTGTTCAAGCACATCTTCAAGAGCTGAGACCTTTCCTCAACTACCGTATATACTCGACTATAAGTCAGTCTCATGTATAAGTCGAGGGGAAGTTTTGGGGCCAAAATATGGACTTTGCTATGACCTGTGGATAAGTCGAGGGTAAAACTTTGGGGCATATATAAAGGATCTAAAGGATGAAGCAAAGCAAAACAATGTCAAATAACTTATAAAATGAACTCTATGTGCTTACTCTTAAGACTGGATGGATGAGAGAGTAGAGGGGGTCAGTGCTTCACATTATACTCTTGCTTTTCATCAGGAGATGGTTCCTTCTTTTAAATAAGAGTTAAGATACAGTATTTACATTGACCCGTGGATAAGTCGAGTCAGTTTGTTTGGGTCAATTTTTTGACCTAAATTTCTAGACTTATACATGAGTATATACAGTAAGGTCTACACTTGGAGATTACAAAAATAGAAGCAGAGTGACAAAAAAAAGTAATTCAGTTGAAAACTTTCCTGCAGGTGCACAGTAACCCAATTTATGAGTCACAGAGACCACAAAGAACAAATGGTGTTCCTTGTCACTTCTGACAGACTCGACTGCAGGGAAAGGAACTGTGGGGGGAAAGAAGGCTTTTTTCCAGTGAAGTGAAGCCTAGTGTTTGTTCTTTCACCAATCTCACAGGCCCATTTTTTGTCCTTTGAATAGCTCAGAGAAAGCACTGCCTTCCATAATCATGGCTGGGGTATAACTATAGATTTTGGAAAGTGCATGTTAAACCTACTTTTTTGGTTCACAAGAGCAGAACCTTCTTTGAGCTCAATTATCTCCTTCCTACAAGGGCAAAACAACAGGTACACAGCATGTCAACAGGGGGCATTAAGCTGGATCAGCTTTCAATGTCAGTCTGCATGACTGACATACACAGAGTACCTGAGGAAACAGATACAGAACTGTATTCTCAGTTTTATGACCACCACTACAGTACATACTTATAGAGGTTCTATTTTAATAAATGGCTTGTGCCACATAAACTAGTAAGTTGACTCAAGATAACTTTAGCAGACAAAAAGCTAGCACCCATTGTAATTTGAATAATGAAGTCAGCATTCTCTAATCCAGCGCACTCTAGATTGGACTATTAGTCTCATCAGTCCTAGCCAGCACAAACAGTGGCCAGATGATGGGAGTTACAGTCCAAAACATCAGAACAGCATCAGGTTGGATGCTATGAAAATGTTTCATTTCTCAAGATTTCAAAGATGCATTATCCCTTTTGTCTACTGGATGTTTATTGGATCATATTGGGGGTTTTTAAACTCTGTAATACTATATAATGGAACACAATATTTATTTCAGCCACAAATACAGGATTCCTGCTTCAAAACAAAATTTAGTCAGTGTGTCAACTAATTTAAAAATGAAATAAAGGATTAAATTAGGTGTTGCAGTCTATACTTACTTTGAAGCAAAGCCCCGCTGCCGGCTACTTGAAAAAACACGGTTTGCAATAGGTTCTCGTACACTAAAAAGCATCTTTGGTTCCTCTGGACTATACTGCAGTGATTCATTATATCCATTTGTTACTGAAAATATGGAAGGCAGACTATCAGGTTCTACAAATTAGCATCAGACTAAACAATATCTTCTCAACTCCATTGTCCTGTTAATTACCAGAGTTGTTATTTTGACTAACATAATTTATGTTCCTATGCTAAAAAAACTTATGGAATAAATTTGCTTGCATCAGTTATTTTCACTCCACTTATGAGAAGTTTTAAAACTGATGTTAGTTAATAACATTCAAAATTCTGGAAACAACATGGCAAATAGTGAATCAAAATTCAAATTAAAATGACCTGTGAATAGTAGTAAATCAAACCTTTAAATGCCATATGTACAAGCTAGGAATAGAAACAACGAAGTCCATTATTTCTGTGGCTGCCTTCAGATATAACAATAAGCCAAGGAATCACATTTGTTTATGCAATAAGGCTGCATTCCCTGGGCTTATTGTTACATCCAGAAGCGGCCTACCACTCTTGAAAACTAAGTAACGAACAAATCTTTTCAAAAGAGCAAGCCTTTCCTGTAAATTCGTGAACGTTAAATCAAACATGCTAAAAAGATGTCTTACCTTTTTGTACTAATTCCTTGCTCAATGGAAGATTTAAACTGTCATAACTTTTAGCTATTGAACAAAAAAGATAACAACTTGGTTATATACCATTATGCTCTGCATTTGTTAGTCAACAAATGTCAATGGGAGGAGTGACATTTTGCAACACAAAACTCAAAGGTTTTATTTTTATTTCAGCTTGAATATTTAAAAATTTTATTCTTCATAGGATGATTGACACACAAAAACATAAGCATCTTTACCCATAAGGAAAGAGGTCAGGGTTGGAGGTGGCTTACTTCATTTCAACTACAATATTTACAGCATTCAGCATTTCCTCAAATATAGTAGTGTGTGTGGGATTTATGCCAAGTATCCAAACAATAGATTTTACACAAAGAAACATCTTAACAACATAAAATAAGAAAACTGAGTTCCTTTAATACAAAGATAGGGATATTAGGGCCACATACAGCCTCAATACTGTTTTTGAGGGCATCCAACAGTCCTTCCCAAATCTAGGGTCATTTTTTAAAATTGTCTCTCAAAGGGCTAACTGTACTCCCCAAATCCCATCGGGTGTTACTGTTCATTCCTTGTATTTGGAGGCCTCTGTTCCTTCACCACATGTTTCAGTACAAATGGGTCTTATTTCCAAACTAGAAGTAATGTCTGCATCTGGAACAAGTGAAAGGGAGGGCGAGCGGGTGGGCAAAGGTACAACGAGTATACCACCTGGGCCACAGCAGCACCTCTCACTTCCTCTTACTGCCCTCAAGAGAGTCCTGCTGAGGAAGGGGATGCCATGGATATTCATGGTTTTTCCACTTTAACCTAACCCCGCAAATGTGGAGGGCCAACTGTATAGGCCCTCCATGGTAAGGTTGCCTTAGGGCCACAGTAAGTTGGACATAACTTGAAGGCACACAAATCAAAAGTCAACAATTTAAAATAAGTTGCTACAGGATTGCAATGGGTTTGATCCTTTCATATGCTTGTTCTTACAATAGGCCACAGTTTCAAAGATAACAAGCATTTTTTTTAAAAAAAAATCTACAGAAATCTCACTGTTCCTTCAGGGAAAGTATCTGGGGAGAGTTGGGAAAGTTATTAAAGTTGACTTTCTCAATCTTCTGCTAGAAGATACCTTTGCTCAGCAGAAGGACTACAACCAACAAAACACAGAGAACAATAAATAGTGGAAGAGAAAGAGAGATTTTCTATTCTCCTACCAGTAACTTCCATCAAGTTTAAATTTGGCTTGGATTACCAATCCATTAAATTCTGAATAAATATTTGCATCCTAGGGTGGACTTTGGTGTTACATATTTGCAAGTTTATCCACATCTTTTGAATAGCAAAAAACAGTGCCCACTGGTATATACCACCACAGCCACACCATACTATCCTGGTTATCCAGGTGAAGCTTTTAAAAAACATGTTTTTTAAATGCTTTACTTAAATGTTTTCAAATGTTAAAAGATTTTTATTGCAACATCTCCCTTCATACCTTGTGAAACAATTGGTTTTTTTAAATGTATGAGGTTGTCTAATAAGAGATGTATAAATGCACATTAGCCATTTCAAAACATTATCAATGTGATACACACTGTTTATATTCTTGTTTGTAGCTCTGAGCCTGACAAAATGAATACATTTTTATTAAAGACATAGGCTAAATTAAAATTAGGCACACTTTGAGAATGTGATCCTGTTTTTGTACTAGGATTCTACAGCAACTCACCAATCTTAAGGATTTCTTCCACAGCCTGACTTGCTACTTTGTTGATATTAAAAGACCTAAAATCAGAAACAGTAATAGCTACTTAGATCAACACCAGCTGCAAAACTCTCCTCCCCCTCCACCAGAGTTCTGTGCTACAATATAAATGCTCATACCGAATTATAATTTCTAAGCATAATTTTGTGAATTGTTTTTCTTCTGTCAATCAGTAAAAATATCACCACCTATGAACACTGAATTATAGTTTTACAAGACAGAATATAAGTGAAAATGGCTGTAAATCTACATTCAACCCCTTATTGCAACTGCTTACTTAATTATATCTGAAGAATAAAAGAGATCAATTCTAACTGGAAATTTCCTCTCATTTAGTTATTTCATTAAATATTCTTAAAACTCATACTGGCCATGTGCCGTAATAAATATTTGTATTTAATATTCTTAAAACTGTATTTATATACTTTCTCAGGCAGGCCTGTTTTCAACAAGGTTATGCAAAATACTAAGAAACACAAAACAGTAAGAACTTTAGGCAGTTTTTCTTTACAAATTAAGCTGTATATGAAGAGATTCTGTGGCGCTTTACAGAGCGCCCAAAAAGGGTGCTGTGCCGGTGCCCGTGTTTGCTGTGCGAGGGAGCCGCAGTGGACAAGCTGCACGGCTTCCCCACGCAGCAAAAAGAACCCGCAAAAAGCGCACTTGCAGCATCACATCCGCGCCGCGACATGCTGACGCTAAGTGTCCGTCACGTCAAAATGGCGGTGCCCATGTTTATAGGTGCCACCATTTTGACGTCCCCAGTACGTACTGGGGTGAGGCCTGATTGGACGCTGCGTCCTCGGCCAACCCCTAGTACGTACTGGGGGCGGAGCCAAGGCCTGTCTGGAATGGGCCTGTGTTAAATGAGGAGCATTCAAGCATCTCCCATCTGAACTCTGAAGTGACTCATTTCCAGAAGATCTGTATCACTTGCCTGTATTCAGAATTTGAAGTGGATCTTGTTCCGCAGGAGTAGACAAGTGTCCACTGAAACTAAAAACTAAAACCTAGGTATTAACAACTGTTTCTGTACATTCCCCCTTCCTCAGTTCTCCAACTGTGTATTTCTCCAATACAGCAAGCATCCTGTGCTATATCCTAGCCTGCTTTTTAAAACGGAGACCAGGGTTCAAATCCTGGCTCAGCCATGTACACCCATTAGGTGACTTTGGGCAAATCACACTCTCTCAAGCCTCATAGGATGACAATTACAAACTCCCTCTAAAGAAACTGGTCACTAAACCCCCATGATAGGGTCACCATAAGTTGGAAATAATTTGAAGGCTGACAACAACAAAAACTCAACAATTTCAAAGTAGGTTGCTATAGGATTGCAGCCCCAGAAAACTCAATGGATTTGATCACTTTATGAGCTTGTTCTTATAAAAGGCCACCGGTTCAAAAATAAGAGAAGCATTTTCCCCCTACAGAAATCTCAACATTCCTTCTGGAAAATCTGACAACTAGCATTTTAGAAGCATAACAAACTTACCATGCCTTTGATCCAGTTCCAGTACATATATTGAGACCTGAGCTCTTTTGTTTCTCCCAAGGACCATCATCAACTGATATTTCATAGTAAGAGGCCCTACGAAGGGAGAATTTAAAACTGGGTTTGCAGGACTTATAGTTCACCCTGAATGAGACAGAACACAGCCCTACATCAGGATGTACCAATCTAAAAGGGCCAATTTCAAACATGGCTGAAAATTTCACTGTTGAATTTAATATACCAGTTAAATGGGAAAGGTCAATATCAATTTTAACTGGTTGTTTTTGAAATCAGATTTCAAAAATACAGCAAATTGTTAGTAAGAAGCAAGCCATTTTGAAAGCCTTTTAGAATTTTCTAGTGTAATATTATTGGTGGTTCGTTAACAGCATTTCATAGTGCATCATGAACGCATGCATAATGTTTAATAATTTCTTCCTAAGTGTAAGCCTCATTGTCAATAAAACAAACAAAAAAAGGAATTCCCGAGATTAAGCTGCAAGCAACAGAAGTTCAACCTGTTATCTGTGCAAGAGTTCAATCTATCGATTCATATTGCTATTCATATTAGATGAGTTTAGTTTCTCCAAACTATTTTCTTTACATAAACATTACACTTATAAAGTATAGCTACATTTCTTTATAGTGGACAATTTTTAAAGTATTTACTGCTTTTACATAAAAATGCTCCAAGTTTATGTTCTAACATAAATGTCTGGCACATCTAACCATCATAACTTCATCCTTTGAGCCACCATGTGATCTGTAGTTGAATGGACTCCCTGAGATAGTCATTTCGATACACTTCCACTTCCTTTGTCACCAGCTCTGGGCTCACTCCTAATTCAAATATCTTCAGCAGTACGCTTATTTGATGTAATTGGTAGCACTGCTTCTGTTAAGATGGGATCCATTCAAAGTCTCACTAGCAAGGGAAACACCCCTCTGCTTATAAGCTGGGGAGAAAATAATTAGCTCAGTTTGTAACCTAAATTTTCCTTTGCTGCACATAAAACATGCATGGGATAAGTGTGCACCTAATACATCTCCATACTTCACACAACAAAATGCCACACAGATTTGACTAATATGCAAAGGTACTGTCAAACACCGTAAAATGTAGAAATATTGTCCTACTGTCCCTCTAGATAATTGTGCCATGAAGTGTGAACAAGGATGGTTAGAACATCAATAACTGTCCTAGGCATGAAGATGATACATTAGAAGCAAGAAAATAATTAAAAAGAACAGTTAATCTTTTCTTCCTTTCAGTGGAGTCAAAAATAAAAGTTGTGTGCAGAAGTAAGTCCGGCTGAATCACGAATGTATTAGCAAGGTGGGAAAGACGACATAGCTGCTTCTCACAGATTTGAAGACAGAAAAAAATGTATGATTTGGATTGAGTAATTAAGTCTGGTAATATTTTTGCACATATTAGTAAGGAAAGATAAGCTTATTAAGCCTGATTGTACAGTAGAAGCACATATTACATGAGTTTGTATAATACAGGTTCACTTACATGCATCGGAAAAAATACATTCTCTCTAGCATTTTCTAATGGGATTCTATAGTATGTTTCTGCTGTAAGCTTACCATAAATTCACACTGAAGGACTGACAAATGCCTAGAGAAGTGTTCTCTTTAGGGATCTGTAGGTCCTCCAGTACAATTCTATGGTCAACTTCCAGCAGAAGCATACCATAGAATTGTGATGCAGGGCCTAGAAAATACCTAGAGAACACTTCAGCATTCATTTCAGGAAAGAGAAATAGAGTTCCAGATTGTATGAAAAAACTGTATTACACAGAGTCCTGGAACGGATCCCTTGTGTAATATGCAGGCTGATTGTATATTTGTATACAAATCGATAGTAAAGTTTCATGCTTTGCCAAACAGTAATGCTTCTAAGTCGATATTTAAAGTGGGGTATAGTCTAAACAAACAAATAAATATTTAGCATACCTAGATGAGAGAGATTCCCCAATAAAGACTTCGTTTAAAGATCTCACAGGCAAGAGGTGTGGTTCAGAAATGTGAGCCCCTGCAAACATAGGCAAATTACATTGATGAAATATAACCCTAAGAAGACTATCTTGAGAAAAAGAGAAGGCATAATTATTATATAAATGTGTGTCTCCATGCATACACATGTATTTTTATGCAAATTAGGGCTAAAATTAAAGAGGTTCCCTATCTATAGACCAGATGCAAAGATACACTGTGAGAACACATAGCTGGTTATTCTTGTACCTAAGATGTATATCTGGCTTACTTTCTATGACTGCGGTTCTTAATTTTTCCTTTCCACAGATCAGTTTTAAATATCTTATCATGCTGTGGACCACCAAGACTTAACTCAAGATTGAAAACCTTAAGGTGCATCAAAAAGAGCCTTCAAATTTGGAGAGAAGGGAGAAATAGGTAAATGCACACATTCCTAATCTACTTTTACTGGAATGATTCTAAACATAATAAACTTTTCTCCTCGTTTTTTGTGGGGTTTTCGAGCTATGTGGCCATGTTCTAGAAGAGTTTCTTCCTGACGTTTCACCAGCATCTGTGGCTGGCATCTTCCAAGAATGCTTGCCTGGAAAGGAGTTGGGTATATATATTGTGACCTGGGAAGTAAGGAGTGATTTGCATGTGTATTGTTTGGTGCTGATGGCAGGCCTCAGGCTAGGAGGCTAATGCAAAAGAGGATTAGTGTCTGCTAATTGGTGATCGTTATGTGCTGGGAAAGCCCCTGACTCTCAGTGGTTTCCCATTGCATTTGCTGAGTCCTTATTTTGCTATTCCTCAGGACTGGTAGCCAAATTTTGTTTACTTTAAGGGTTTCTTCTTTCCGGTTGAAATTATCCTCATGTCTGTGGATTTCAATGGCTTCCCTGTGCATCCTGTCATGGTAGTGGTTGGCATGGTCCAGAATTTTAGTGTTTTCAAACAGTATTTTATGCCCAGGATGGTTTGTGGCATGTTCTGCTACTGCTGATTTTTCTGACTGGCCCAGCCTACAGTGTCTCTTGTGTTCCTTGATTCTTGTTTGCACACTGCGTTTGGTAGTCCCTATGTAGACTTATCCGTAGCTGCATGGTATGCGGTAAACTCCTGCGGCTGTGAGAGGATCTCTCTGGTCCTTGGCTGAGCAAAGCATTTGCTGGATTTTCTTTGTCGGTTTGTAAACCATTTGAAGGTTGTGCTTCCTCACCACTTTGCCTATTCTGTCTGTGACTCCTTTGATGTATGGTAAAAATACCTTCCCTTTGGGTGGCTGCTTGCCTTTACTTCTCTGGGTTTTCCTGGGCCTGGCAGCCCCTCTGATGTCTGAGCTGGAATAACCATTGGTCTGTAGAGCCCAGTCCAGGTGCTTCAGTTCATCTTCCTAGTGGGGTTCACAGATGCGTTTTCCCTGGTCTACCAGTGATTTGACTGTGCTTCTTTTTTGTCCTGGGTGATGGCTGGAGTTCTTGTGCAGGTATCTGTCTGTATGTGTGGGTTTTCAGTATACTGTGTGACTCAAACGTTGGTTCGGTTTACGGATGACTAGGACATCCAAAAATGGCAGTGTTCCTTCCTTCTCTTCTCTTTTCCCCCACCAAAAAAGGTACGTGGATATCGTTGGACAGAGTGGGTTTGTGAAATGTATAGTGAAGGACATTAAAAACAAAATCCCGCAAGCTAAGCTAACTAGATTCTGTTTCCTTGCTCACACCCTCGTGCTTTTTGGCCAAAGATCAAAGACACCTCTGCCATATCTCCAATGCTTTGTATGTGTCAATAGTAGCATCAAAAGGCACAAGGAGTTGGGACTTTGCTTGCTGTGTGTGTCAATGTGTGTGCATGAGATGCAGAGTGATCAAGTTTGCTTCTCAATCCTTCACTCCGGGAGCTGCTTTGATCCATGAATTCCTGAACACAGAGCCACACATATGTGAGCCTACACACATATAACAGACATGTAATACATTCCTTCCTTCACAGGCATCCAGCCAGCTAGATAGTCTCTTTCCAACTCTCTTTGCCTCTGATTCTATGCACAACAGCAGTTCCAAAGCCTGTCATTCTGCACAATATAGGTGATTTGCTCTGGTGAAAGGAGGTAGGGGGAGGAAGCCAGAGAGCCAGTGAGTGAGGAGGGACGCTCAACCAGGACTGTGGGGACTTCATTGGCCAAGGAAGCTTTACCATGGAGGCATCTTCTTGCCTTTTTTCTTTTAGAGTTCCTGGAGGAACCAGAGAAGAAACAGCTAAAGCAGGGAAGGCTTTTCAATACAGGTGGCCAAAAAGAAAGGAAACGGTCTTCATGATCTCCTGTGAGGACATCACACCCCTACAGGGGTCCATGTATGACAGGTTAAGAACCGCAGTCCTATGACATCTGATATGGTTACTAAGAATGGAAGACAATGGTGTGAAACTTGTATGGGAGATATGTATGCATAAGCACCATGGATTTGGTGCTACTGAGCGAACCCTGGCCCAACCTACCCAATTCCCACTTACTAGGAAGCAACCACTGCACTAAACAGGGGTCTGTTCCCTTGTTGCTCAGGAAGCAGCTGACTGTAGTTTGCACTCCTTCCCCAAGCGATCTCTGGTTCAACCAGCAGAAGCAGAGCCCCTTGTGCCATAAGATTGCTCACGGGTATGTGTGGGCGGGGTGGGGCAAGAATGTCAGCAGCCCACTTCCTGAACAGGGAAACAGATTCCCATCAATCGCAGGAGCTGTTTCCCAGTAAGTGGGAATGGGGGGATTTCATGGTCCCTATGTAGCCCCTATTGAATAGGTAGCCATCACAAGTGTGTAACTCTATCTTAGTGGTCCCCACTGCTCTTTAAGGGATTTTGGACTTCAGCACTCAGAATCCCAAACTACTGGCCCACATGAATGAGGCTTCTGCAACCTGAAGTCCAAAATCTTTTAAAGGGCACAGTCTAGAAACTACTGCTCTAAGGTTATGCATTTTTAATTGTATAAAGGATCAGAGACTCTTATATATCAAAAATTAAGAAATATAAATTATACTTTGTCAGTTGTTACAACTTCATTTATTTGTTTATTTATTTTTATACTGCCTTTCTCCCAGAGAGGTAATCAAAGTGGCTCACAAAATAAAAACATTTTAAAAACTTTAAAATAAAAAAAAATTTAAAACAATTAAAATAATCTAGTTAAAACCTTCTAAATATTTTTTCAGTAACAGTAAACTATAACAGGTTTCTTATTGCATACAGTTATGTTTCTGTTACTGTAAGCATATACCTTGGATTTCTCTGTACTTTTAAATTGCATCTTTCATTTTGTAATGTCAGGGGCCTCTCTAAGACCATAAGAAAGCTTATGTATGGATGCATTCTTACTTTGATCCTGAAATCGTTCATTAACATGGGCTCTGCTATGCTGTTCTTGACTGAACTGTTGTTCATGCAAGTCAACAGGGATAGGGTTAATACCAGTTCCTTCAAGGTATAGCCGGATTCGCTGCCGCCACTGCCATCTTTAGAAGAAAATGATTGCACAAAGTTCAGAACTATTACAATAGATGACATTTTTAAAGAATGGAAAATATATACAAGTCAACCTATCAGCTCCATTCAGAGGGTCATTAATAAAATAGATATTGCTTCACTTTAAATCATCTGTAAGTTCAGCTGATGCTATGGGGAACGGTTAATAACCTTAACAAATCTTACCAATTCAAGGAAGTGTCATTTTAGGCATCTAAATAACAGAGTGGGTTATTCCCAGATTCTTTGATGCTGAAATGTTTTCAAATTAGTTGTGTATACTGGTTTACTGCCTTGCTAAACCAAAGATCCTCCCAGGTCCTCTACTCCTCTTTACAGGCTTCACAACAGTCTTCTTGCAAGAAATTTTATGCTCATACTTTCATCTTTTTGGCTTGTCAACGTCTTCATTACATTCATTACATTTCTCAGCATCATAGGTACTAAAATGGTATCATATCTGCAACTCCTTTATTATTTAGATGATATTCTATAGGTTTGTTCCCTTTATACAATACTAGGAATATTCAGCTTTTCATTATTCATATCTGAAAAACTGAATTTGGTCCTCAATCCAGTGTTATGCTATCACTACACTATTTGTGGAACAACATTTCTCCTTGTTCTCCTCCTCCCTGAAACCTCAGATCTGCCTGAAAACTGACTCCAGTAAATTTACCAGCCTTTCAGAGATAGGTTTAGGGGAGCAAGGGGGCAACTAACAGAAAGTGGAGACTGCCCCTCTTCCTATGGATTCAACCGTACTACCAATGGAACTCCAATACTTATCATACCCTTAATCAAACATGTCCTGGATACACAATTTGCCCAACTTTGCTGTGATACTACGTATAATAACCATCAGTAACCATCTGTGGTATATTATTCAAGTGTTCTCCTATAATATATCTATGCAGCAACTTTCAATTACAGAGATTTAAAATGATTAGAATTAATTTTTATTTTTTACTTCCTGACCTAGCCTGGCCTTTACAGAAACACGCCACTCAAATATTAATGTATTTATTTTCTAGTTTTGGAGAAAAAAATAGAATCATAGAATGATAGAGTTGGAAGAGACCGCACGGGCCATCCAGTTCAACCCCCTGCCATGCAGGAAATCCAAATCAAAGCATCCCCAGCAGATGGCAATCTAGCCTCTGCTTAAAGACCTCCAAGGAAGGAGACTCCGCTACACTCCGAGGGAATGTGTTCCACTGTCGAACAGCCCTTACTGTCAGGAAGTTCTTCCTAATGTTGAGGTGGAATCTCTTTTCCTGTAGCTTGCATCCATTGTTCCGGGTCCTGTTCTCTGGAGCAGCAGAAAACAAGTTTGCTCCCTCCTCAATATGCCATCCTTTCAAATATTTAAACAGGGCTATCATATCACCTCTTAACCTTCTCTTCTCCAGGCTAAACATCCCCAGCTCCCTGAGTCGTTCCTCATAGAGCAAGGTTTCCAGACCTTTCACCATTTTAGTCGCCCTCCTCTGGACACGCTCCAGTTTCTCAATGTCCTTTTTGAATTGTGGTGCCCAGAACTGGACACAATATTCCAGGTGGAATATTGGAATAGTAACAGTAATTTTTATATTTGTCTAACTAACAAGCCACTACATCTTTTGCAAGCGGAACCTGCCATAATACATTGCAACAAGGAATGCTTCTCTTCTAGCCAGCCATATTTTCCACCATGATACTCTATTCTATTCTCCCCACTGAGATATTTAGCATTTTGTGCCCACTGTCCAGGTCCTACCGAATTATAGTACGGAGCCGGAAGTTGCCCCTCCCAGATTTATTCCCCCAGTTTTTAAATTTTCTGTAGATAACAAGATTCCCAATTCTACTGAAATCACCAACTTGTTTCTCACTGGGCCTGTTTTGGCTACATTGCTTTCAGCACTTACCAGATGAGTTCATGATCAGAAGGAGTGTTTTCCACCATTCTGTGTGTGGAACAGCATAAGTAAGCTTGGTTTACATAGGAGATATTAACATTTTCCTATAGCTTCTCTCTTGCAAGCACATTACTATGGTTTCATCACAAATTCATTGTCATTATTTGTAACTCTTGATCATTTACTGACATTAAATTTCCATACATTTTCATTTTAATAAGGTTTCATAAGGGATGAATGTGCACAAGACTGAAGACTAAGCACTGATTGGATACACTGGTTCTTAGACTAGTGCAGGGTTGGAACAGATAGTTGTCAGATCAGAATTGTTCCTTGAGACAGTTATGTGATTTCCCATACAAAAAATTAATTTCTTTAAGGACAGCTGCCTTTAGATATATAAAATCTGACCTACCTGAATTCACCACGACAAAGTTTCTGTATAGCATCTGGAAATGAGTGTGTATATCGTACAGGTAAGCACAAATGGCCTTCAGATCTAGATATAATATAACAATGTGAAAATAAAGCAAGACAGAGTACTCTCTTACCTCTTTCATAAAAATATCTGTTCCCTTATTTTCTTTTAAAATAAGGAAGAAGTAGCATTGTACAATATTGGGCTCTAGAAGTGGGGCGGAGGCAGCAGAGATACTTTGTATTATTTCATGCCTGTATAATTTAGTAAACTTTTTTTTTTAGTTTTCTTTAATTTTGTTTAGTCTCTACATGTAATCTGCAATTTTTTACAGTACACCACAAAACTTGGGGGGGGGGGGTGTCTCCCTTTAATTGATAGCACATTTGCAAATATTTATAGCAAATTTGCAAATAATCAAATCTGCAAATGTTAAACTTGCAAAAGTAGAGGCTCAACTGTAGAATTAATTTTAAAAACACCTTGGTTTAATGGTGCAGAGGACTAGAAAACAGAAACAGCAGGTGCTTCACACATTTGAATCAACTACTGTAGATTATATTTACTAATGAGCATATATTTAATACATGTGATTGTAAGGTTAGTGAACATATGAACCTATAGTGACATTCAGCATACTGTATATAGACATTAATTTCAGATTTGTAAGAAAGTTGAATTTAAATGTATATTTAAGGCTAAACTGATTTATATTCCTGAATACATTTGTAAAAGTTACAAAAAGACAGTCAGTTTGTGAAAATATACTCACAACAATGTGCATAATAAACTGACCAAGAACCCTATTTTGTGTGTCATCATCAACAGAAAATATTCTGTAAATATTTACAGTACTGAAACAACCCCCAGATTTGTAATACTGCAGCCTAGAACACCACAAAATATCAACTTTTTTTTTAAACTCACCTATCCGGGTCTGTGTTTATTCCAATAACAGGTTTTAATTGGTCAAAAACTTTACTGGCTGCCAGGAGCATTGTACCATCACCTAGGTAAAAGATATGATATGCAATCACAGTCTGCTTTTATATAGGAACATATAAAAATTATGTAGTATCACTTTTATGACCATAAACCCAAAGCTATTTCTATATAAATCTCTCCTAAAAATAAATTTCTTGTTGTGTGCCTTCAAGTGATGCAGAAAACAAATTGTCATCAGGAAATGATATTTATATAAAAAAAAGAATAATGGATATGCATAGACAAGTTAACAGTTTCTAGTGCAGGCATTTGAATTCAACATCTATACCTTAATGTCTTTCCAATAGTACAACTTTTATGAATTAATGAATAATGAATAAATAATGAATGAGGGAGTGAAGAACTTAAAACACCCCAGCAGAGAGAGAAGGAAGTCCAGGAGGAGGAGGAAGCTGCTGGTTCTACTCGTACAGTGGTACCTCGGGATACGAAATACCCAGGTTACGAAATTTTCGGGATACGAAAAAATCCCATAGGGAATCATTGTTCCGGGTTACGAATGTTTTTTCGGGTTACGAAAAAACTTTTGGTGCTTTTTTCGGCTTTTTCGCACGGAATCGCGGCTTTTCCCCATTAGCGCCTATGGCAATTCGGCTTACGAAGGCTTTTCAGGTTACGAAAGCGGCCGCAGAACGAATTAATTTCGTAACCCGAGGCACCACTGTACTTGGACTTCTACCTTCCAAATAGATTCTTCTCTCTTCAGGACTGAGGCCCTGACTCAGTAGGCACTGTATCGTCACTTACAGCTGCTTTGCCTGCTAGGGCTATAAAACCAGGATCTGATAGGGCTCTGCTGCAAAACACCCTAGCAGAGAGAATGGGAGGATCACAGTGACTATCTGGGGTCAGGGGGGAGAAGAAGCTGCTGGTTGTACTTCTACTTGTACTTCTGCCTTCCAAGTGCCTTTAAGAAGCAGAACCCTCCCTCCAGTCCATCTGGTACCATCCGGCCATGGAAGGAGAGATGCAGGCCCATCTCCATTGGGCCTGGCCTAGATTAAGAAGCAGAGCCCTCCCTCCAGTCCATCTGCCTTGGTCCAGGCCTCAGAGGGAGAGAAGAACTGCTGGACCTGATCTCCTTCCCTACCACCATTCCCTTCTCCTTTTGTGTCATGTCTTTTTAGACTGCAAGCCTGAGGGCAGGGAATCATCTATTTAAAAACAATAATAATTGTAAGCCGTTTTGAGAACTTTTAGGGCTGAAGGGTGGGGTATAAATACCGTAAATAATAATAATAATAATAATAATAATAATAATGAAATTATAAGTAGCAGATCAAACTTATTCAGATAGGAATACAATTCAATGACAATCTTCAAGAAGAACAGGTTGCTTACCTGTAACTGTGATTCTTTGAATGGTCATCTGTGAACTCCTAGAAATGGGTCATTTGTGCCTGTGTGGAGCATCTCTCAGAGCCTTCCAGAGTAAACTAATGTGTGTTTTGGCATTAGCCCCTCCCATCTTCTGTGCAAACCCCCAGTTGCCTGAATGCTGAAGAAGGAACAAAGGATCCAACTCTACAATTTTATGATTCAACACAGGCAAGGATTGGGTAATATGAAAGATCCCTATGGTGATGGGCGGGATCTTCAAAAACTCTATCACATATCCCTCCTGATGATGGCAAGGACCCATGAGTGCAAGATGAGGGAAGCCCAGGCATTATAGTATCACTGGAGCCTGTCATAGAATGTAGGAATGGTGGTATGAGTGATGCCAGTAACAAGGCAGTCGTTCTGGTGACCATAAGCCATATGTCGTTCTGAGGCCATATGCTGCAACCTACTCTCTGCAGCTTGATCAGCTGTCTTAAGAGTGTTCTATCAAAGGAGTTTTTAGTCAGGAGGCACGATTATGGTGTGCCTGAAGGGTAAAAGTCTGACAGTGACAGCAAGACCTCACATTATTCCCCTCAAAGAGGCAAAGGAGGCACTTAAAATGCCCATCCTTTTCAAGTATTTTTCCTTCACATGAGGTGTATCTTTTGAAGTATCCAAATGAGGCCATAAGCCCTTGAGAGCATGTGCAGCCTGAGACAAAGTAACCAAACCAGAGCCACAAAAAGAAAGAGACAGTGAGAGATAAAATGAGGTAAGTCCAAAGCCTAGTTGTACACAAAAGACAATCCAAGCCACAAATAATCCAAAACAAAAAAAAGGAGAAAACCAGTCCATAACTATACAAATGCTAAGTCAGTCAGAACAGATACTCATATAGAGCATGGGAGGGGCTACTACTGAAACATTGCTCCAAAAGGTTCCAAGATGCACTGTACAGGCTCAAATGACTCATTCGTGAGAGTCACTGAAACCACAGAGAAAAATAATGGAATTAAGGACAATTGCCCAGGACATGCTGTCCAATTCAGTGCAGGAATCCCTGCCTACAGCATCCTCAACAGATTGATGTTGATCTGCTTTTCCAAGGGGGAGCATGCACTACCACCAATAATTGGTTTCGCTGTTGATTTCTCATAATATTCAACCAAGATATACTCCACCACAGGAATGGTCAAAGCTGAGATACACTCAATACTTTAAACAGCTGATAACACTTGCTGCACCCTGACAAGGACAAGCTGTAGATTGTTGTGACAATCAAATGTGCATGTTTACTCAAGATTACTGTAACTCAAAATGCATTTCCCCACTCACAAGTTAATACCTCCTGCTGCTACAATAGCATCTGCCCATCGAACAGTTTCTTCGTCATATTCTCTGCGCTTCACAAGTCGAACCTCAATCTTTTCATTCCTGGAGATTTTGAAAAAAATGCAGGTAGTTATTATTCAGAATTGCAAGGCCTAAAGAATGTAACTTTCTAGTTAAAGAGCTAGTTTACCCAAATTAGCTAGTCCCCCAAGAAAAAAAGAAGCATAAAACATGTTTCAACTAATTCTAGTATTATCTACCAAAAATAATTTTATGGAAGATGTCTATAACTTTTATTTCTTTGAAAGTCCTCCAATTATGCACAAAAGAATTTAGCAAAATGTTTTCCAACCACTTATTCTACTATATCTGAAATAGTAGTGCAGGATCAGGTTTTTAAATTATTATTCAGGAAATAAGCCTAAACCAAGTCATTACAATTTATAAAGATGCACACTAAAACTTGCTGCATGAATTGCTATGCATAACTGGTCCTACATTATTCAACTGAGAGCTGACTCATGCTAAGAGAAAAAGTTAAATACAATTGCTATTAAATTACATTCAGCTATACACTATTTTCGATTAAACACTATGAAGTGTTTACACATTGACCACAATTCAGAGAACTGCATACAGACAATCCTTCGGCTTTCAAACTGTCCAGCTTGAACCGTAAAACAGTTTTGAACTCAAAATGTCAATACTTGTGGTACCATTAATAAACAGAAAATTAAAAGAAGAGGTAGGTTATGTATATGTAATTCCCCTTTGTGTATGTATAATAGGATGACTGAATCACAAACAGTTGATTTATTATTTATTTATTGGATTTACATCCCACCCATCCCCCAAAACAGCATTCAGCTTAGTAATTTTAGGACAGCAGACATAAGAATAATGATGAGTTCTGCAACCCCTTCTCACTGAAATTATTTCAAATTGATTATAATCAAAAATTCTGATACATACCCTTACCTTAAACTATCTACAACATGGTCTACGTTTTTTGTATGAATCCGATGTCGTTCTAGTAGTCCACTGTAATTAGAGCCCTTTAATGCAAGCTGTAAAAGGCAAAACCACAATTCAGCAAAGCTGGCAATTACTGCCAAAACATATTGCAACACCATGTAAACAGCCAAGCTTGGACAAATTTTATTTTTTTAAAAAAATTATTTTTATTTTTACAAGCTAGAATAATTTAATTATCAAGAACATAAGAATGTTTATTCACTAAACCAAGCACAATATTTTCACCTGGTATGTATAAAGTTACTTAAATTAAGAGTCAGTGTAGTGGTTTGACCATTAGTCTATGACTCTAAAGAACAGGGTTTGAATACCCACTTGGCCATGGAAACTCACAGTGCAACCTTGGCCAAGTCATACTCTCTCAGCCTCAAAGGAAAACAATGGCAAACCCCCTCTAAACAAATTTTAACCGAGAAATCTTGCCAAATCTGGCCTTAGGATCAATTGTAAGTCAGAAATAATTTGAAGACACACAAAAACAACATATGAAACATTCCTCTTGTAAGTAAAAAATCCAGTTTACAAATACTCTTGTTCAGTACCAACTAAATGAATTCTGACATGCCAATCAAATAACCAACGCTGGAGTTAATGGTGCACAGACTCTGACCAACTTAACATTAGCAGTGGACATTTTTTACTAAATCTTAGGTCAAAAACTGATATATGAAAAATTTGAGCTACAACACAGCCATTTCAGTCCAGTTGTAATGTGTTATAATTTAACGTGTAACTGGCTACTTTACACAGCCAAATGAAATTGCTTTTTGATTAAATCAACAAAAGACCAAGATGTTCCTTCTCTCCAAAATGGAAATAGAAGTTTCCATATTACTTGCTGTAGGCCACACACTTTTCCTGCTTAAACTGACCTATGCCTCCTTCCTCTTTCTTAAAATTAAATTAAATTAAAAATCTGTTTCGGGGAAAAAGGATATCTTATTTTAAGAAAGAGGAAGGAGGCACAGTACAGATTTTAGCAGGAGAAGTCTGTGGCCTACAACAAGTAATACAGAAATCCCTATGCCACCACTGAAAGCTCCCTAGAAAGTGTTTTGGGATCTTAACAGCATAATTTCTCAAAGTCAGAGTGAGTTAAATGCAGCCTGTGGGCTGGATCTGTGAGTCCACAAGACTCCCACAAGGCCCTCAAATCCCCCAGATCCCCCCCCAAAAAATGTAAACAATTTTTCAGGCTGATTCAGGGAAATGTTTGTCCCCAAACCATTTCAAATATCCTCAAACAACGTAAAATGAGAATCGGGGTTATTCCCCTTACCCCCCAAACTTTTTCCAAACCATTTTTTGTCCCCAAACCACTAGTTTTGGGGTGGAAAATAACCAGCCAAAAAGCCAGAAAGAAGTGACAACACTCAGGTGTCCTGAAATGTCCTGCTGTACCCCTCCAGACAGGCACAGAAGAGAAAATGCCTCTTGTCCTGTTTGAAGTTGCCCACCCTTGCTCTTAAGTATACAGAGTTACAAGAATCAATCAATATTCTTGATTCCAGAGCTACAGGTCTATGAAAATTACATCCTTAGCAACTGTGAATGGCTTCCTGGCATGCAAAAGTCAATGAACTTAAAGAAGAAAGAAGAAAAAGAAAACTGTCTTCACAATTGCTTCATAGGTCTCATCTTTAGTAACCATACTTCAGCATAATTCTCCGTAGCTTACAGAACTGACTGGGCAGTTTGTTCATCGACTATAAGCATTTTGAAGGCTGCAGCAAATTACAAAAACTTGCGAGATTAGCCTGAGTGAATATTGTCAAACTAGTGCCAATTCTGCATGCTTAAGATATGGTATATTCTTAACACAAACTATGTATGTTATGAACTTACAAAGGCTTCCTCATAATCTATGGAAAGCTTAATAAATAGATCCATAGTAATATGGATACAAATTATTATTATTATTATTATTATTATTATTATTATTATTATTAGGCAGAAACACAAAGTGCAATCAAGGGAAATGAAGCACAAAACCATCTGCTACGCTTAAAATGGGTCTATGAAAATCCATCAGATTTACCAGATTACATTTAGTAGATAATGCCACACAGCAGTGAATTATATAAAACTGCATAGAATGAAGTGGGCACCATGTGACAAACTATCTCAAAATTAATCCTTCCATTATAATATTCCAACAAAACTATTTTACAGATTATATTATGAACAGTGCTCAGAAGTATTTTACTGAGGTTATGAATTCTGGAATGCTTTTTTTTAAAAAACTGAACATCAAAACAGATAAAAATTACACTGGTACAGAACACGAATCTTGAATTTTAAAATAAATAACTATACCTTCAAACTTACTAAAAAGAAACATATAATAAACAAATTTGGGTCAAATCTTAGTCGCTTCTACTAACCTCCTTTGTATATAACTTGCTATGACAACTTAAACCTTTATCCAATTTTAATGGTGTTTTCAAATCAATAACATTCTATACAACTCCACGTTAAATTTAGCCTTCTAAAACAAATGTAAAATTTTCATTTATCGGGAAAACTATTTCTTCCACTGAGTTGGTTTCTTCTAATTCATACTTTGCAATTTAAAGTGTTAAATTCCACCTTAATCTGATGTATTAGTTCCCCCAGATTCTTCTTCCTCTTGCTCAGAACCCACTGTAAGACCTCTTCCTTGAAGTATGCAGGAAAACATTGTAACAGCAGAGAAGAAATTCTGAAAGACAGTCAGCTCATTTCCTTGTGTTTGCCTCACTATGAAGAACACTAGCACAGTACCGCAAGCTAGCCTTAAGGCTACAGTTTTCCAACTGCATTATCAGGCTGCCTCCCTCCAGACAGACAGGACATCTGAAGGGAGGAGTGGGATCTCAGTATTCCAAAGAGACAGAATCCTCAGGAAAACAACCATGCTCACCATAACCCCAGCATGGTCCCTGCAGCTGAGTTCTGGGTGGGTTCAATGCTTTCACACAGACAGCCTCCATTGATTCATTTTAGAGAACTGTATCTCATCCACATCCTCCTTGTCTGATTTGAAAAGAAGGATGCTGTAGCTTCACTCTTACAAATGTGCCCTCTGTGTGTGATGTTTTTAAAGTCAGATTTCTATTCTGTTCCTTTTCTATGGTGGATTTCTACTTCAGCCTTCAGATCATTCCATGCGGTAGCACAAGACTATGGCAACCGTCTATGAGAACCTCCATATACATTCTTATGATATAAGATAGCTGGCATTTAGCTAGACAAGTTCTGATGCTGAGCCCAAGTTGAAATACTGCCTTATGTATTTGAGGTAATTTAAATGACAAGTTAGGTGAGCTCAGTATTTGAACTGCTTGCAAATATACTAGCCTACCAGTGACAGGACACTACCAGAAATGACAGAATTAAGCCAAGTGAAGTATAAATAACAGCCTGTTGCCTTGTGGGCAATACCCTTGTTTTAAACAAACTGCTACAGAAATAAACTGATGATTATCTGAATTCACCCAAGTCACAAATACTGGGACATAGCCATTTCTAGTATGCAATTTCAGAAATTAGGTCTCCAGCTTGTCAGCAAAATGAAGTGGATTTGGTTTATTGAAAGATGTTTCTTCACTTGAAAATGATGTGTCCAAAAAGTCTGAACTTTGGATTGTCCTGTCAGGACATATGTAAACACTCACTATCAGTACCCATTTCAGGAACTAAGGTATGTACAAACAAAGGCACTCTCATGAATCTGGCAAAGAAATGTTTCAGAAAAAGGCCCTGAAAAAGAAACTTTATGGGATTCTCAAAATTTCTGTATGCTCGCTTCCCTGTTTAAGATGGTTTCAAGATGCTAAAGTGGAGTACAGTACTACTGGAAGAATTACAAAAAACTGAATCAGACAGATCATTGTAGGTTTTAAAAAAAGCCTGCATAGATACATTAAGCAACTTAAATGTGGACTTTCTGGACTTCAACAGGAAGCACCCCACCTGATATTTATGGAAGTTTAGAAGAATTTCAAAAGTAATACATTAACAACAACAACAACAACAACAAGCCCCCCCCCCCCCACACACACAAACAAACAAATCAATACAGGAAGAATCTTCCTTACCTGGAATTCCAAAATTGAAAATTATCTATATTGGTGGCTGAGATGGTGATACCTTTGCTTTCTAATGGTTCAATGTACATAACCTTTGTTTCATGTCTGTTTCATAAAACATAAAATGATCTTCAGGATGTATGTGTAAGGTGTATACATAAATGAATTTTATGTTTAGACATGGGTCCCATCTCCAAGAAATCTTATTATGCATATGCAATTATTCCAAAATCCAAAAAACTCAGAAATCCAAAATGCTTCTAGTGACAAGCTTTTGGATAAGAGAGACTCAACCTGTACCAGTCATTCAAATAACCTAGTATCAAGCCAATTGAATCTCCTTGGCACCTGATGCTATCTTGGCCTTCAGAAAGAGCATATTAGGACGGGATCTGCATTCAGATTTACAGTCTTCATTGGCCAAAGTTAGTTTTTTTTTAAAAAAAATCAACCTGTCCTTATTTTAAATGATTTAATATTGTTGTGAGAGAGGAAGCATATACTTTTTAAAAAACAAAGTAGTAAATGAATGTGTGATGAAATTAACCACACTCCTTCTTGCAATCCTCTCCTCACCCCTGCAAAAAACATAGTTAACAGCCCACATAAGAACTGGGTAACAGTTTCAAATCTAGAGTTAAAGTTTCTTACAAGCAACTATACAACAAATAGTTAATGGAAGCAATTATAATATAGAAGTCTATGTTCTGCTGATATAATTCAGGTTAAGTCAAAAATGAGGAAGCAGTTCTTGAGGTGGCTGATTGTGACAATTTCAGATTTAAAGACGACATTGTTCAGAAAAATTACTTTTGTATCTATGTTGCTTGTACTGAACAGAAAGTTTTTCATATCTGCACCAAGAACGTCAAAAGCTGTGGGAAAAGAAAGCCTGAGACATGTTGCCAGCTGGCAAAATCAGAGCAGATTGACTATAACTGATTAAGAACCCCTGCTTCGTCACCAAGGCAGCCTGTGCAAAGAACATCACCAGGAGAGTCAGACCACTTTCAAGAATTCCCACCACAATTTATTTAGATACAATTTGAAAAACAGGACAAGACTAAAATATTAAGAAAGAGCTTAACAGCACTCCATTCCCTACACAGAACATTGGCCCTGCTCCACAGAAACCAACTATGGACTACTGCTGAATACTAAGATAGTTGTAAAGCCGAAGGCTTTCATGGCCAACATCCACAGTTTTTTGTGGGTTTTTCGGGCTCTTCTAGAACATGGCCATATAACCCGAAAAACCCACAAAAAACTATAGTAAGATAGTTATTTGAAACCTGGACAAAAACAGTAGTCTAGCAACTGTAAAGTAATAAACCCACCTGGCTTTTGGGAACAGCAGCTCCTTCCCATAAAATAGAAGGGAATATTTACTCTGTGGGTGTGTGATGCATGAAATTCAAGTCGTTTCCAATTTATGGCAATCCTAAGGCAACCCTATCATGTGGTTTTCTTGGCAAGATTTGTTCAGAGGTTTGCCTTTGCCTTCCCTGAGGCTGAGAGCATGTGACTTGCCCAACGTCACCCAGTGGGTTTCATGGCCAAGCTGGGAATTGAACCTTGTTCCTAGAGTTGTAGTCCAACACTCAAACCACTACGCCATGCTGGGTATGGACCTATGGAAAACAAGCAGTGTATGTAAGCCATATGCCCCAACTGGAATTATGACAAGACAAAAGAGGGACCAGGAGGTTACTTTCATTTTTGCATTATCAATATCCAATCAGGAGCATTAAGCATACCTGAAATAAATCTCAGCGCTAACTAAGTCAGAGGGTAGTGGTGGAGAACTAATTCAAATATAGTTTCCTACTGCCACATAACTATTCTGGAAACAAATGCTTCCAGTAAGCGAAATGGAAAACCTAGCTAAAGAAACAGTTATACTCTACTTATTACTTAGGTGTGCTAAACTGAATGTCTGTACTATCAAGGACAGCCAGTAGTGATTTAAGCATTGGACTACAACTCTGGAGATCAGACTCCCCTCTCAGCTATGGAAACCCACCCGGTGACCTTGGGTGAGTCACACAATCTCAGCCCCAGAAGACCTTGTGATAGGGTTTGCCTTATGGTCACCTGTAAGTCAGAAACAACTTGAGAGCACACCATAATAAAGGACAACGTAATTCTCTCCAATGGTGATACTTTGTTTCATGTCTATTCCCCTAAACTGCATAGTTCTCTACCAATTCTTCCCTTCCCAACAGAAATATTGTGCATAAGAAGAATACATGCACAAGAAATAATATTTAGCTTTTTCCTTGCCAGCCATTTCTCTGCTCAGAATCTCTCATTCAGTCATTTACATCCCTGTAGTAAAAAGGACACAGACTATCATATTTGCACAAAATGCAGCTTGGTCTTTGATACATTGGCCCCAGCATAGATAAGGCTCAGTGCTATTTTGGGAAAGGTACATAGGTGGAACTTAACAACTCAAAGCTAAATAAAACATTTTGGACTGCTGGGGGTTTACAGTGTGTTCCCCTCCAACCTAGAAGTGAGCATTGCTAACTGCTTCTGATATCACAAACAATCTAAAAAACGCATGTAGATGTTTAAATCTCATTTCAACTCTGTCTTTTGCTACTAGAAAGCTACATTTTATGACTACCTATGACAACTGCTCTTCAAAATGACGTTGGAGGACTTCAGCAGGACAGCAACTTGAAGTATTACTAGATTACTATCATACTGAGGGTATAGTTTTGTAGGATCATAAGACAGTCTAGCCTATGAAGCAAGCTGTCCAATGTCACTTCTCTGTGCTGCTGGAACATGTCTAAGTATCAGTGCCTAATCTACAGATGCAGCAAAATTAGATGCTGAACTGTGGGCCCAAACAGACAGACCAAAATAATACTGCTTCGGGTCGCTTTGGAGGTATGCTGTTTAAATGACGCACGCACCTTAAGAGGCCAGAAGCTGTGCCAAAGCTGCGCTTTAGTCCTTAGGACTAGAGTGTGTCTTTGGCATGGCTTCCGGCCTCTTAAGTTGCATCAATCGTTTAAACAGCATGACTTCAAAGTGACCCCAAGCAGCTTTATTTTGGCCTGTCTGTTTGGGCCCTGTGCTACCATAACTAGGGTAAGTAGCTGTGGTATAAGCTTTTCTGTAGGACCCTAAATACCTCCAAATCACCAGATCCCATCTGATCTTGGAAGCTAAGCAAGTCCAGACCCAGTTAGTACTTGGATGGGAGACTACCAGGTTTGCAGTCTATATTGTAGGCCAGTGGTTCCCAACCTTTTCTGTTCCCCACACCCCTAGGAAATGTTTGACTAATGTTTGCACCCCCTACAAAAGTAATATTACATCTGAAAATGAAGAAGTCCCATTTCTAATTTTTGAACCACAAATTGAACCACATACAATAAATACTGCAGATGAAGAAACTGAACTTTTTTAAAAAGAGTTTTTTACTCATTGCTTAAAATGCACATATAAATTGTGCAATTAGATTCCAATTTATTCAGAAAAAAATTGAGAGATGACTCCCACAAGCCACTCTTCATCACTCCTCCTGAAACTCCATCTAGAGCCCAGGCTCAGAACTATGGTGCTGTACAGACCGCCATAAAGCGGTGTATTTGTGTCGATACTAGGGTTAGGGAGCACGCACCAACTGCATGCTCCCTAACCCTAGTATGGGTGGACGGCGCCATTGTTACGCGGCGCCATCTACACGGGGCACATGACGATGACATCACACACAGCCCACATCCAAATGGAACGGCACGTTTGTGACGTCTCCATGCTGCCCCTGGCCGCTTACAGCTGCCTGGCTGCAGCATGGAAAGGAGCTCCGAAACAGAGCTTCTTATCATTGTGCGCATCATTCCCACGGCAACCAAACGGCCGCGGGAACAATGCCAAAGAGAAAGGGGCCGAGTGGCCCCTTCCTCCCATGGCTGTGGCTCCTGGGTATCTTGGGGCATGAAGCCCCAAGGACATCCCTTTTCCACCTGGAGAAACGGCGGATTGGGGCAGCAGGTCTGCCAGTGAGGCTGCCCTGGCCCCAATCAGGAGCAAAAAGGGGCTGGTGCAGGCCGCCCTTTCGGGGTGGTCTGTACCGCGCCTATTCCTTGCCTAAGAAAACCCTATGAAATTCATGGGGTTGCCATAAGTCCACAGGAAACTTGGAGGCACATATGCAGAAAAGCTCTTGTATGCTAAACAGTATTTCAGCAGATGCACCTAATGGGGTTAGTCCACGATGCTTAAAAAGTATCTTTAGGTTGCTTTTGACTGCATAACTTAGTATGGCTATACCTATGAATTACAAAATGAATTGGCACATTTACAGTATATCAAAGTTTTCCTCTGTTAGGGAATGTACATGAGATTTCCAGGTGCTCTCTCTCGTAAGCATTAAAACCAAGATCCCTTCAGCATCAAGAAAATGCCTGCACCAGGTGCCCTCCTCCCAGGTGCCAGTGTGGGATGTCACCTTTTCCAGTGTTATCATTCAACATCATGAGGTTTTCTACAAACAGAAAACTAGCACATCAGTAAGGCAAACCACCAGAAGCAATGCATCATCACTGTTAAAGCCTCATGACTTTTATTTGGTACAGCATATAAAACAAACTGGAGTAGCCCAAAAGCACAACAGTTTGTTTCTGCAAAGGTGTCCCTGGACTCCCTTTGAAAGGATGTCATACTGAGGAAGCTTATTCTATGATACTCCAGAGAACAGGACACAGAGTAATGGATGCAAATTAGAGGAAAAGAAACCCCACCTCAATATTAGGAAGAACTTCCAGACAGTAAAAGGTTTCTGTCAAGGGAAGAGATTCCCTTGGAGAATAGTGGAGTCTCCGTCTTTGGAGGTCTTTAAACAGAGGCTGGATGGCCATCTGTTGGGGAGGCCTTGGTTGTGACTTCCTGCATGGCAGAAAGGGTTTGGACTGGATGGCCCCTGTGGTTTCTTCCAACCCTAGGATACTAGGATTACCATCATTTATTTATTTATTTATTTATATCTGGCTTTCCCCCAAAAACTGGGACTCAGAGCCACTGACAAATTCAAAGGAATGGTCCTGTGGTCCAAAACACAATGAAGGACCAATCCAGCCTGATAGTCTGATTCTTTTTTGGGGGTTTAGGGGCGATGTGGATGTTCATTCCTGATGTTTCTCCAGCATCTGTGGCTGGCATCGTTTCTCTGAGGATGCTGGAGAAACGCTGGGAATGAACTCTTCCAGAACACGGCCATAGCCTGAAAAACCCATAGAAAACTATGGGTGCCGGCTGTGAGAATGGCAGAGTTGGAGGAGATGGCAAGGGCATCCAGTCCAACCCCTTCTGCCATGCTGGAACTCTCAGCCAAAGCATCCCCATCCAGCCCCTGTTTAAGGACCTCCACTACCCTCCGAGGAAGGAGAGTGTTAGTCCTCCTAATGTTGAAACATGATCTCTTTTCCTGGGGCTGGCATCCATTGCTCTGGGTCCTGTTCTCTGGAGCTGCAGAAAACAAGCTTCATGGCCATTTCTTGGGGATGCTTTGCTTGAGAGTCCCTGCCTGGCAGACTGGGGCTGGGCTGGGCGTCGCTTGCCGTCTCTTCCAACTCTGCGAGGCCTCGCTAAAATCCACCTGCTCTGTAGCTGCTCATAGACTTCTATGGCAGTTTCGGGGGTAGTTCTGCCGGAGAGAGCCAGAGCCCCGTCTGGGCGTCCCCTTCTGGGGGCCTTGGGGGCGGTGGCTCCCTTCCCGGCGCCGGAGCCCGCAGCCTTTGACTCACCAGCTGCTTGAGGTCCTCCTCGGAGAGCCCCGCGCACCGGTACCGCTGCTGCTCGAACTCGTAGCGGGTCGTCTTGGCCACCACCACCACCCGCGAGGGGCGGAAGCCCCCGGCCACGCCGCCCTCGCCCCGCGGACACGAGGCGGAGGAGCTCAGAGGCGCCGCGGGAGGGAGAGCGGGCGGCGGCGAAGGCGAAGAAGGAGGAGCCCCTCGGCCCGACGCCAAGCGCAACCTGCGGGGGCTCAGGATCAGGGGCCGCGGAGGGCGAGGAGGCGGCGGAGGCGGCGACGGCTGGTGGTGCCGCCGCGAGGATTTGAGCAGGGCGCGGAGGGCGGCGCAGGCGTTCCCGGCGCCCCCGCCGCCGCTCAAGTAGGACGGCAGGCAGGTCATGGCCTTCCGAGGTGAAGGCGACCAAGGGACTGAGGAGCTGACGCCGTCGCACTCAGGTCTGGAGCCCTAACGGTCGCGCTCTCCCGCCACGCCCCCTTCGCTCACGCGCACGCGCACTTTGACACACACACACACACAAGCGCGCGCGCATCCACCTCAACCAGGGCTCAAGTACGTCCCCTCAGGCGCGAGGCAGGAGGCATTCTGCGCACGCGCCGAAATCGGAAGGCACGCCCCCTCCCTCCCTCGCTTAGCCCACCCTTTCTATTCCCTTTTCCACCCGGGCGTCGGGCATTCTGCGCACGCGCCAAAATGAGAAGACACGCCCCTTCCTCCTCCCTGGTGGTCCCTCACTTAGTTCTCTCAGCCCGGCCTTTCTATTCCCTCCCTCCCACGCATTCGGCTGTTTGACGTCACTAGGTTTTTTCTGCGAGGAGAGGGAGAGGGGCGATTCGGGCGTTCTAGGCACGCCCCCAAACGGGAAGACACGCCCCCTCCTCCCCTCGCTCCCTAGCTCAGTTCTTTTAGCCCGCCTTTTCTATTCGCACCCACGCGTTCTAAACCCAATAGGATTTGAGGGAAAGTCGTGAAAGGCACTTTGACGTCACTCGGGCATTCTACACACGCACCAAAATAAGAAGTCACGCCCCCTTCCTTCCTCCCTCGCTTAGTTCTCTTACCCTGGCCTTTCTAGTCAGACCCACGCATTCCAAACCCAATAGGGTTTGAAGGAAGGCTATTTGACGTCACTCGGTTTTTCAGAACCACAAGAGGGCGGGAGATCGGGAGGCGAAGGAGCAGGAGGAGCCTGGGCTGCGCATGCGTGTTTTAGGCACCAGCTTCGCGTTCTGAGCGATGATGAGAACGTTGAGGCTCGTTCGGCTTCGCTGCTGCGCATGCGTAGAGGGGCAATTCGGGCGCTGAGGCTGGCGGAAAGTGAGGGAGGCGGTTGGGATTTGAATGTATTGAAACGGGGGCCAAGGAGGGCCAGGCAGCGCAGGACTGTTCAAGAAAACGGGGGACGTTGAATGATGTTAAAGGTTAAAAACACTGATGATATCACTATAAGCCCCTTGCCTGAGGTTTGTCTGCATCTGCCTTGCATGGTGCTGTGGCCTTCAGGTCGTTTCTTGTCCTGGGGGTCTCTTGGCAAGATTTGCCTTTGGCTTCCCCTGAGGAGGCTGAGAGAGTGTGACTTGCCCAAGGTCGCCCAGAACCCTGGTCTCCAGAGTCATAGGAGTTTATCCCATGAATATCCTGAGGAAATCGTGTAATCACACAAAACCCACAAAAAGACAGTAATACACATCTTGACACTTTCAGGATTCCAGTGACGATGGATTTCTGATATATCGCTTTATTTGAGTAACTGGTCATCATTCATGCAATTACTCACCATTTACACTGTATTGGCGGGATGCTTTAGATGTGCTTTAATCTCTCTTTAATGCCGAAATTGTGGTAAACTCCATCGTCCAGCACACAAATGTCGATCCTAAACTGGCTCTAAATGGCTGGTTATTATCTCTAAACCCCAAATGCTTGCATGCAGGAGCCTATATGAGTATCGTTCCCATATCGCTCCTTTCCCCCCTTAGGAGATATTCCTCCTTCCGCAACATCATGTCCCAGGCCAACACTCAAACCGTTTTGCCACGCTGGCTCTCTCTTTATTCACAGCTCTATTAAACGTACTATATTTTGTTATGTAGTCAGCCGTACTTTTTCCGATGGACTTATCTTCCTTAAAATCTAGAACTCTGAGCAAAACAAAGGCTTAAACTTGTACTTTGCAAGCAACAAACCGGCCTTGACTGGATCTCTATTTAAATTGTCCCTTTCATTCTGCCCATTGTGCTGAAATTAAGGGGGGAAACCCACCTTCAAGACTTGCATTGTGTCCTCAAGCAGCCCATTGCCTGACACTATTTTCTCTGTCCGTTTCCCCTCCGAGAAAGAAACATGAGACAAATCTTAACCTGCTGCTGTTCCTAGGTATGTATAATTTCAGAAGGATCCATCCTGTTTCCCTGTTTGAGCCTGGGCAGCTATACTCTCAAACTGGGTTATTTCTGCAGTGTGTTTTGGACCTAACTGAAAGAAAGAAGCTGGGAGCATGAGCTTTTGTAGACTATTTCCTATTTCCTTAGGAGCGTTCCTCAAATGCATCAAGTTTACGAAAGCTCATGCCATCGACTTGCATCTTCCAGTTAGTCTCAGAGGTGCTGCCAGATCCCTTCGCAAACATGGTGTTATTCAGTGAGCTTCTTAATCAGGCTCAAAATGGAGGACATTTTGGAATTCCTCCTGGACAGAAGGTTGAAATGGAGGACATGCCCTGGAAAAAGGATGTTGGGTCATCCTGAGTAGGGCAGTTCTTGTCAGATATACGTTACTGTCAATTAAATGTAAATCTCACAAGGCTTCAGGCCACAAGTGCTCCTAGTCTAACAGTGAAAAGTTAAAAACTCAACATTGGATCAGATAACATGGTGAATCAAACTATAGTAATGCAGTAGTAAAAACTGCCATAGCTCCCAAAGTTAGGCTAGAAGCACATGGTCTGGGGAGCCATGCCCTACTTAAATAAATGAGAAATGTTTGTCAGGATTCCAGATTTGACCTTCACTATGAGGGGGAAAGGACACTGTGGCCGGTTACAAACGGCCCTCAAGGGGCCGTTTTCCCGCTGCCACCATTCGCTGCGTAGGGAAGCCCCAGCGGCCAGACTGCAAGGCTTCCCCGCGCAGTGAAAAAGGAGCGCCAAAATGGTGCGCCTTTTCGGAACGCGGAAGTGGCGCCATGAGGGGTGGAGCGCGCCCTTGCGGTGTCACTTCCACCACGACACGTCTGGACGCACAGCGTCCAAGACGTCAAAATGGCGGCGCCCATGTGGATGGGCGCCGCTATAAAGTCTGCGCTCCGCACGTACTGGGAGGAAGGGCCATCAGGAAGGTAAGAACCTTCCTAACCCTAATACGGCCCTTCCTAACCCTAGTACGCGTGCGCGGAGCACGTACTTTATGGCGGTTTATAACCCGCCATTGTTTGTTTCATGTGATGCTCCAAATTCTAACCCTGGGTCTGCCAAAACATCTTGCATTCTTCATTCCCCTCTCATCATGTGTGCGGAAAACTACTTGGTTCTGCTGAAAATTGCTTTGGCAAAATCCTTTGCACTTTTAAGAGTCTTTTGGGGAATAGCGGCAACAAGTGCATGTGATTTTTCTAAGCAAGTATGATTTTGTGCAGGAAACAATTTGTTTTGCTCAGAAAGCAATGGAACAATTATTTCTAAACAGCATTGTTGTCCAAGAGAGAATAGTCCAAGTATGATTCTCAAGAACTACATAAGTCTTCATTTTGTCCTACAGCTGGTGAAAAGGACACATAATGCAAAAGTTTACATCCCTAAGAGGGGATCATGTTTGGACATGCTGTAGTCCGAGATGAAAAATTCCACACCTGTCACTGTGACACAAGTTGCAAATTCGTAGGTGTGGATGACTCCTATAGTTGCAAGAAGTAAGTCTGTCGACATTCTGGGTGTGTGATGTACGTTATTGTACCTCCTATTTTATTTAAAAGTTGTTGAGACTAAACAAAAGGCAATCCTGGATTTAAAAAATCTGGGATAACAGATATTTAACCTTCATTTTCTCCCTCTTCCTCTAGTTACACCTTCTTTAGAAGTAGTACTTTACTTTCAAATAGTAGTACATATGAAAAAGAGAGGAAATTTGATTTTAGTGGAGAATGAAATGAAGGCACATATTATTTCCATGCATGGCCACATGATTATTCTTCTTTCAGAATGAGTGTAAACTATACTTCTAGTACAGCGGCGGTTTACACACCTAAGTCAAAGATAGTGACGTTTAATTCTGAGCTCACATAATGTATGGTACATTAATCCAACCAATAATACATGCTATGCATGTATTATTGGTTGGATTAATGTACCATACATGCACACACCCTAAAGTTTTATACATACGTGCAGTATAACCATCTATTTCTATATCCATAGCATAAGTCCGCTGCCATAATTTAGCCTGCTCAAATCAGTTTTGGCAGAAGTATCAAATCCTGTAATACTGGACTTCAAATTGTGACAAAAATGTTTTATATAGATGTTCATGCACTGTATTCTGTAAATAAATCCATTGAAGTAGCTTTTTGATTTCACTCACCAGTTTTATTCTCTAAATGGCAGTTTGGCCCTTAAACTCATTTGTTGGCAAAACAACCAAATATAAAGCTGTGTTAGCAAAAGTGAAACCTAAACTTTTAGCATTTTGCAAATATGTAAGCAGCCTGTCACTTGTCTATAGAGAAACAGCACAGTCAGTAATTCATAGATAAGTGATTAATGCCATCAATATGATGAAAGAATCAGGATTATCCTTTTCTTTAAATTGTACTTTCAATTGGCTCACTCCAAAATATGTAGTTTCTTTCCCTTTTCAAACATTATTCCTAGAGAAATGGAGCAATGCTCAGATTCCTGCTTGAGTATAAGGATTAATGATCGGAATCTTTAAAGTGCTTCTTCCATGTATCTTCAAGGGTTTGAAGCCAACATTCAGAAATCTTTGCCCTACAGTCATGCGACAAATGCTGCAGAGAAATCCATCATGCGCCGAGTCTTTCAGACCACCAAAGCAAACAGGTTTTCATCCTTATTTCTAGGACTGGAAGCAGTGAGTTGTCACAAACAGACCACAGAGTGCCTTTGGATCCATGGAGAATGGTCTGCAGAAGAATGTAATGCCATTGGTTATTTGCTGAAATTGATTGTAAAAAAAATTAACATTACACAGTGTTACCTTAATTCAGACCATTAAGACTATATGCAACATCCAGATTCATGTTCCCACTCAGCCGTGGTACTCACTGAGTGGCTTTAAAATAAGCTATAGTAATATTTGTTCGGAAGTACGCATGCACACAGTAGTGCTCTAAACTTCAACTGGGAACATCATTTTCAAGCTACTTGTCCTTTTTATGTTTATTTTCATTACACAGTCAGTTTTTTCTTCCTCTCTTGCTTCACTGCAATGGGTAATTAAATAATGTTGCAACAAAAGTAACTGCTGAAGTACAGGGTGTTAAAAAACTTTTATCTGTAGAAAAATATAACTAATGAATGCCACCAGTGTTAAAGGTCTGCTATTAAAGTTTGATTGTTTAGATTTTGGAAGGAGTGTTTGCAAACAAGTGCTTCCTTGTCCTGTGGGAACTTTTGCCATTTGCAGTGGGAAGGAAATCTACATATTGTCTGGGCAGTATGCAGAAACCATTGTGTTTGGACGTCTTTGAGGTAAATGGAGGATTCTTGCATATCATCAGCATGCTGGCTGTACTTCTGTTGTACACAACTCATATCTACCATTAAGTTCAAATAGATTTACATTCATATCTGAGGTTCCCCTTGTTTTGGTGGGACTAATTCCCAAGAACGAGTGCACAGGACTGAAGATTTAGGTTGATTGCAGCCAGAGAGAAGGTTGCTAAGCAGGTGAATAGTGTCTTTGCTGGGATGTTGCTAGTTACAAAACAGCAAACAAACAAGGGAATGAGATCAGAAGCTGTAGAGCTGGGTCCTGCTTATGCCAGAAACAATGGGACTCCATCCCATGGCTTTGCAACAGACCTAGTCATTGAATTCCCTTTTTAGATTCTAGCACATAACAGAACTTTTGTTCTCAAGCACTGCCAAATGTAGCCAGAAAAATCTACTTCTGGTCCATGATAACTTGTCTCATTCTGTGCACAAAGAGACACAGGCTCCAAAGGTTCCAATTTGGCAGAGAGAGTCCTGAGTAGTCTTTGTTGTTGTTGGGTGCCTTCAAGTCATTTCCAACTGATGGTGACCCAAAGGCAAACCTATCATGGGGTTTTTTTGGCAAGTTTCTTCAGAGGGGATTTTCCATTGCCATTCTTTGAGACTGAGAGAGTGTGACTTGTCCAAGATCACCCAGTGGGTTTTTACATCCCACTTTTCAGCAGCTTTTAAAATGCCCCAGTTTCTCTTTCCTTGGGAGCAAAAGTGGTGTAGTGGTAAGAGCACTGGAATATGACTCTGGAGACCAGAGTTCCAATCACAACGCTGCCATGGAAAACACTGTATGATCTTAGGTAAGTTGTTCTCTCTCTCTCTCGGAAGAAGGAATAGCAAAACCCCTGAACAAATCTTGTGAAGAAAACCCTGTGATAGCTTCACCTTGAGTCACCATAAGTCAGAAACAACTTGAAGGCACACACCAACCACAAAAATTCTCTCCTCCTCCCACTTTCCCCCTTGGCTTACTTCAGTTGCTACAAACTGATATCAGAGTGCAAAAGTAGGTTGCATTGAGCTAACTCAGCAGGAGAAGAGAGTGCAGAATCTTGCCGCTCCCAGTAGTCTCAGGGAAAAGAAAACTGCTGCAGCCTATTTTAGTTTGTCTGTTCTTCCTCATTAATAATATAAGCCATCTTGACCACACTTTGGTGTTGCTTGACCACGTGTCCCTGTTTTAATGTGAAATGTTGTAGAGTAGCTTACGATCTTATGGTCTCTTTCTTTTTCATGTCAGCTCATTGCTCTTTCTCATCTACATGGGAAACCATAGCATATGAAATGATAGACTGTACACGACTGGCCATGGTATGTGATACATCTGCATTTAACATGAGCATGTGCTGCACTAAAACTGACTCTAGCATTGGTTTCTAGAAAAATGCAGGAGGCAACAAAAATCTGAGGAGCTCTGCTGCACAAAGCAACCTGCTAACTGGTTTTAAAATATACCACATGGGTATGAGAGCACATTTCTTGGATTATGATCATGATCTATATTTGTGATGCATTCTAGTTTGCCTTTCTTGGTAGCATAGAGCCTCTTCATGTGTAAAAATGCAATCTAGGTTGAGATATTTTATTCATGGCAGTTTCTGGACTTCCCTCAGCATGTCCATCACAAAAAGATGTATATACCATAGGTACATTTATATACAGTACTACAGCTACATACATATCTATGCTGTAATTTAGAGTGTTTTCTCTTATGCTATACAATTCAATATGCAGAGTCACTAAACTTTGTGTTTTATCTCTTGTGACTCAAACAAGTAGCAAAGTAATATTTGGCAATTGATCCATCATCCATTTTGCATACTTCCTAAAGAAATTTATGTGTTGCTTTAAAATGCACATATTGATGAAATTTGATATTTACATTTAGATTGATGCCCCAAACATCTTCAAACACATTTTGGCATGGAATATGTGTGTGTTACTTCCTTTGAGTCCATCAAGCATTGAACTTCATATGAATAAAATTTCAAGGAACTGTAGGTGTTACCACTCATGGTTTCATTCAACTCATAAGCAAAGTCAACCCAGTCAATGTTAGTTAAGTTTCTTGATATATATGATAAACGGTATAAGAAAGATTCATGAATAATCATGGAAGGTAACAGTGTACCAGTGTAACAAACAGAGCAATGAGCTGACATGAAGCAACTCTTAGCAGAATGCTGGTGATGGTTCAGCAAGCAAACTTTGCAAGCTACAACAACAACAACATACTCTTGAGAATAAAACAAAGGCCAGTGTTAAACACTCAGAGCACGTTGAGCATTCATGCTTGCCATTCAAACGTTAACCTTTTTGTAAACTCTTTTAAACCACTAGCAGTTGCTGGTGGACTGCAATGCATTTTAATAGCGGGAAATGAAGGGTTCCTTTTAAGTTTTCACCAAATCTTTAAGAGGTGACCTACTTTTCGTTTGCTTTTTCTAAAGCACCTCGCCTCTTTGGCAACACAAATATCTACACTAGGGACTTCAAAGAAAATCCTATCTGTTTGTTCATGAACAAATACATCCCCAAGGAAATGGATAGCTTAAGTGGCCAAAGAGACCACATACAACAGTTAAATTTTAATTTGGAAGAATTTCAAGTACCATCTAATGTGGTAGCTCTAACCGGGGGGGGGGGGATGTGCTGCTCTTTATTTTCCATTTCCTCCTATATTTTTCCCCCTCTTCCTCTTTTTAAAATCAAGTAACCTGAAAGTCTGGGAATGATCATGGGCAGTGGCCTTGTGTGAGTTCTAGATGTCCTCAACCTTCAATATTTCCCCATATATGTATATTATTGAAGCAAAGAATCAGCATTAAACACAGAGCTGCATCAAATTGAACATACTGTATATATATTCCTCCTTTCTTTCTCCCTTTGAAACCATGTTCAATTTGATACACCTCAGTTTCATGCAGCTCTTTGTTTGATGCCAATTCTTTGCTTCAAGAATCAAGGTGATAGTCAGTAACCACAGGCTTCTCACTTCTCCTTGTATTAAGAAATGAGTAACAAGTAGAATTGTCTAGCGATTTTTTTCCTGGCATCAGGATGTGTTAATGGGAGAAGTTGGCCCTGCCAATTTTAAGCTGTCACATGGATGCCAAGGGCCCAGAAGCTAAGAAAAGCTGGCAGTTTTCAGGTGGCAGGAACCATTTAAGAAATGGTGGTATTCAGAGCAAGAGCACAGCAAAGTTTTTCTGCATAGCTTCTTGTGTTTAGAGCAGGATTGGCTAGCACAGAAGATAAGCAGAATGAAGTCGACATAGTTAGAATAAATAAAGCAGGAACTGCCTGAGGTCCTGCCAAGGTTGCCTGATAACAGAAGGGGTCAGGATGTCAATGATCACCTAGAGCTAAAAGGAGGAGGAATTTGGACTGATGGGGGATATGAAATCTTCAGAATTTTTCTCACTCCACTCTTTTATTTTGTGCACTACACACACACACAAACACACACTCAATTGAGAAGCCCATCAAAGTAAGAGGGGCACATGCCAAAGTGCAAGTATCCTTCAAGGACTATGCCCTCAGTTATCATCATCCACTAAGCCTTAATTTTCCCCCCGGATCTGTGTCAGAGGCCTTTACTTGTCAACATATTTGTTTAAACTTGCACATCAGCACTCTGATTGGATAGTTCCTTGAACTCTGCAAATAAATGTTGGCCTTTTATTACCTTCCTCAGAAAACTCTTGCAGTGCTTTCAGGGCTGATGCTCTAGTTAAAAGGGGGGGGGGTCTCTTTGAATGTTGGTTTAAGCCATTACTGCTTAAGGGGGAAAGAGTAAGCTCTTTGTATATTACTTATGATGCAAAAATGAGTCTCAAACCTTTACTGACAAAGATATTTTTAGTGTTCATCTTATATAAATAAGTATAAGATATAATACTAGGCATGTTTACTTGGAAGTAAATCCTTCTATCACTAGAAATTACTGCCAGGAAATCACCATGGGACATAGATGTATGCCACTCTGTCAGGCTCGCTTAAATTTTGTTTGCTTTTCTTTTTGACAGTAATATTTAATATCTACAGCACTTTCCAATGTCCAGTATTAGATTGTCTAGTTATACTCTTTACAAAAACACAGCTGGGTATGTCAGTATTATTGCCCCGTTATTACAAACAGCAGGTGAAGGACTGAGAAAAAGCAGCCTGCCTAAACTCATTTAATGAAAGGAGGCAATATTTAAAATGGAGTTTCTTTGTTCATTGGTCATTCCCAGCTTCTATGTTAGCCATCTGAATAATGTGCTTGCTTCACAAGCCAGGAATGCATGCCATTTTGTCCACCCAAACCATTTGTTTCCTCTTTGTAGAAGCTGTTGTTGTATGCCTTCAAGTTGTTTTTGACTCATGGCGACCCTAAGGCAAATTTATCATGGGGATTTCTTGGCAAGTTTCTTCAGAGAGAGTTTGCCATTGCCTTCCCCTGAGGCTGAGAGAGTGTGACTTGCCCAACATCTGGAGGAGGCAGCCTGGCTGGGAAGAGTGAATAGGGCATCCTTTACATCTTTGGTTACATGCCCTTTTTTACCCTCGACTTATCCACGGGTCATGTACAAATCCACAATTTTGGCCCCAAAACCTACCCTCGACTTATATATGAGGTCACCCTATACACAAGTATATACAGTATGCTTTTACAAGTTGTCTTCCCGAGGAAGAGAAAGGGAGAGCTTCAGAGAGACAAAGAGAAAGCTGCTTCTCTCTTGCTGCATCTTGGTTTTCTTTTTTCATGTGAAGGGAGTGGTTGGGAGTGGAAAGAGACATAATGATGTTTGCACTAAGGGCTATATTCTTCTTGTTGTTGTTATTTGCCACCGAGTCCGCTTTGACTTTTGGTGAATGACAATCCTGCAAGAACCCTGGACATGAACAGACTTGTGCAAGTCATGTAACCTTTACCTCAGGGATGTGCCTTCCTTTTATTGAGTCAATCTATTTGTAATGTGGTGTTTTCTTTTTCCTAGTGCTTAATGAGCATGATCATTGTTTTCAATGAAGCATGTCATCTCATAATATGCCCAAGGTATGACAGACTCAGTTTAGCCACTTTTGCTTCTAGAAAGAGTACAGCCAAAGAATAAAAAGAGAGACCTTGAGGTCTTACCAAGCAAGCTTTTACCAGTGCAAAATGAAAAGTGTGGATAATGCCAACTAGACAGAAATGTAATTCTGCTGCTGGTGAAGGCCCACCTGGGCAGTGTGTCATTTTTCCATGAATAGCGCTCACCAGTCCACCTCCACTGGGAGTCACTTCACAAATATTTTCCATGTCTCATACTTTGCAGAAGCAAGCAATTGCTAAAAGTCACTAGCTACTAATTACAGTTTACTTCCTTCTAAGTGTGCACATGACTGAAGCCTAAGACTCTTAATGAAGCATTTGGCATTTTTTAAATGTTAAAAAAATGTCCTTGTATAGATTTTCCAACACATGCACAGGCACAACTCTAAAGTAGAAGAGCAGAAGAGAGAAGAGTACAACTTCACACTTTATTATTTTAGACAAAGGATGTTTATGAACAGAAGTTAATAAAAAGGCCTCTGTGATCTTAGATAAACAAAATATTATGTTTAGACAAGGAAATAGACTGTTTTTAGACCACAGCTGAAAAAGGAACAAATAGTATAAGCTGTGATATTTTTTTTTAAAAAAATGGATATAAAATGTTATTGCTCTTGTGCAGTTTAGTGCTTTCAATGGCTTTATGCATGGGAAATATTTGCCATATTCCGTCAGCTCAAACCAGCATGGGAAAGACTGCATACCTTTTAGTTTGATGTCAAATTACATAGGAGTAACCCCCACTAAGTTCTTCTTATTTTTATCTGGACATGTAGATGGTTAGACATGTAGAGTTAAGGTGTACGTATTGCTTGCTTTCAATTTGTTTTCAACTTAAAACGAATCTATTGCAGAGTTTTCTTTGCAAGTTTGTTCAGAGGGGTTTGCCATTACTATCCTCTGAGACTAAGGGTCCATACAGACAGACCAAAATAAAGCTGCTTTGGGTTACTTTGGAGGTATGATGTTTAAATGACCCATGCATCTTAAGAGGCCAGAAGCTGCCCCAAAACTGCGCTCCAGTCCTTAGGACTAGAGCATGGCTTTTGCATGGCTTTTGGCCTCTTAGGACACATGTATCATTTAAATGGGACCACCCAACTCACCGGGCTGGTCCAGTTGCTGGGGGGGGAGGAGAGGTTGGGCCGGCTTGCCTGGGGCCCAGAGGTGCGGCGGCCTGCTCGTCTTGTGAGCCCAAGGCCCCTACTGGGCTCCTGCCTGTGGCAGGCGGGCACCCCCAGCAGCCGGCCAAGGCACTTCTGGTCCACGTGGGCATGGATTACAGCTCCCAGACTCCCCTCGGAGCAGAAGGGAAGCGCCACGCTGCTTGGTCACTTCCAGGCTGAGGGACTTCAACTCCCAGCCTCCCTTTTGAGGGCAGAAGTGGCCCTGATTGGTTGTGTGGCAGAGCTGCAGAGGCCAGGGGTGGGTCCACCCTGACTTCCTGGCCAGCCATTGGCTGGCAGGCCTATTTAGGCCCTTGCCGCACCAACCCTTGGCACCATTTTCAGCCAGCTCCCCACCATCCACCTCTTGTTTAGGCCTGTGCTCTTCATCACAACTTTCATAGGAGGCGGCTTTCTGGCGCAGCAGCATAGGTCTCGGATCTGATGGACGTGGTTTCCTGTGCTGTGGAGCACTGGATCGGGAGTCCCACTGGGACCTGGGGGTGCTGAGGCTTAGCTATGTCGCCAGTGTGGGGGCGACATCGATTCAGTGTTCCCCGGTGACATGGGGCAAAAATGCGCTTATGCTCATAGCCGGCTCATTAAATGGTGAGCACACTTTAGGCTGGTTACCCCTCTGTCATCCCGAAGCCTGGCTGTGACCAGGCATTTCGGTTCATCGACCAACTAAGGTTGGTAGATGTCAGATCCAGACCTCATGCTTTCAGGCCAACCCTCTTTTTACTTGTTGCTGTATTCAATGAAACTGTGGCCTTCTTTCTTGCCAGTTGGTTGTCCTTTGTGTTATTTACGTCTCTCCCCTTTCTCAGCAAACAGCACACCTCCAAAGTGACCCGAAGCAGCTTTATTTTGACCAGTCTGTATGGGCTCTAAGAGACTGTGACTTTCTGAATGTCACAACCCAAGGACTGTGACTTGCCCAAGGCTTTACAAGCTAAAATTAAGAGGCAGCCAATTAATGAATATAGCCATGCATCCAAAGAGTGCCAGGGTTTTTATACTGCCCTGGCCATTGGTGTTGGCAAGGCAAGACTTTTTGAGAAAATTCCAAAGCCATGCTTAGGAGAATTAGTAAAGGGGCCCCTAAACACAGCAGAGCTGGATTACTTCATTTAACAATAAATAGAGTAATGCATATCACCAGCTAAAGCAGGTTCCTGATAAGACTTAAACCCAGAGCATAAAATTACCTAAACCAGCCATTGCTCTGAACTTTAGTAAATCCATAGCGTCCCATCTTAAGTGTTACTTTGAAAAGCAAGTAGAACATTGGTCAATATGTAAATACCATTACCTTTACACAGATTGCACAGAAGATCACACAACCCATCTGTACATGAATACAGGTGTGAGTGCTGCAAAACTTGATTAAAGCAAGAATGGGAGACTTAAAAAACATAACGTGGAAAATGTACTTTAATTTTAAGGGTTTTTTAAAATTCTGGAACAAAGGTGGCATATAAAATAAATAAGTAAACAAATTCTAGAAGGTAGCTGCCCATTTTTCTGTGCTAGTGGATGATGACTCACAGCAATCTTATGCACCAAGTACTACACCATCAGATTTGAGTGGAGTTTGGCCATTTACACAGAAGGAAAGCTCTGCTTACCTGATCTATTTTTGTTCAGTTCCGTTATTTTTTCACTCTCTTCTTCATCACTTTCGCAGTTTAACTGCTGAATATCTGATTCTGGTTCCATCTGATCTGCATCACATTCCTGCTTTGCAGAATTTTTCAATGCAACAAGACGGTGGTGGATTGCTGCATATAGCGAAGCAGCATCTTTTGAGCTGGCCTGTGTAACAAACAGAATGCACAGAACCATTTGGTATTGTTTTGTGGCTTATCAATGAACAACTGAGCAAACTGGATAGAGAATTTCTAAAATTATTGAACAGTACTAAAATCTTTGAGATGCTATGGTTTGTGTGATTTTCCTCTCCTGTTTTTCCTCCTATGGGAAGACAAATATACATAGTACATATGTGATAATAAAAACATATTGTACAATTATACATTACCTGTGCCTGCACCCCACAAACACTATGTTCAACTGGTGAGTGTCTCAAGCTGCCTAAAGAGCATTTTAAGGATCAGGGTTTATAGTTTCTTCATATATATCTAGAATGTCTACACAGTGAAATTCAGATTCATAAGTAAAATGTCCTGAAAGTAAAATGTAATAAGTAAAATGTCCTGAAACGTCTTGTAAAATGTTTCGCTAAAATTTCATATGCACTCTTTGAGTGTTGATGTGGTAGTAGTTTAACTGTTTGGACTAGGCCTGTGGGAGACCATGGTTCAAAATCTTAGTCAACCACAGAGGACAACTGGGTGACTTTGAACATGTCACACACTCTGACCCATAAAGGAAGACAGCAGTAAACGTCTGAATAAATCTTGCCAAGAAATACTGTGATGGCTATGTTCCATAGTCATGTTAAAAAAAAGGGCATTTTGAAATTTCTCCTGGACAGGAGGTTGAAATGTAAGGCAAGTCCTAGAAAAGGAGGACATCTGGTCACCCTGGCCAATGTGGTGTAGAGGTCTGAGTGTTGGAATTCTGTGTTGGAATATTTTGTAACTCTGGAGGACAGGGTTCAAATCCAACGTCGGCCATAGAAACCCACTGGGTGATTTTGGGCAAGTCAGACACTCTCAGCCTCAGAGGAAATCCATGACAAATCCCAACTGACCAAATCTTGCCAAGAAAACCCCATGATAAGTTTCCCTTAGGGTTGCCATAAGATAGAAACAACTTGAATAGGATGCTGGGAGAGGGGAAATGAGCAGAAATCACAAGAGCACCTTGGATCCAAATGATCTAAAATATCAAACTCTATTTAAAAATTAATCAGTTGAAACAAAAGTGTAAATCAATTCAAATGTATTATTTTATTATTTTGTAGAATGTACACTATAGGCAGACTTATTTTTATCTATTTTTACCTATTTTATTGATTGTATGTATGGTGCTGTGTAAATTCACAGCGCTATATAAATAAAGCATAATAATAATAATAATAATAATAATAATAATAATAATAATAAATGGAAAAGCCAGGCAGAAGAAAGAGAAAGATGTCTTATCCAAGAGACCAAGTCCTATTGAAATCAGTGGGGCTTATTTCTGAATAGACCTGCCTGGGACCCCACAGTAAAACTTCTTTTTATTTTAAAGTCTTACCTGTATTAGAAATACCTTCACAGAACAGTCCTCCAGGTCTGTTGCTGTGATGCACAGACTTTTCCTGTTTGCTCTTTTTATGACCATCTGAGGCCAGAGTTTGGCGTTAAGAACAAGCCTCATGCTTCCTTGATTTCGCATGACTATAAATAGGAGAAATGAAATACTAAGAAGAAAGGCAGGGAAATTGAAATCCCTTTCCCGTAATGTAGGATACTTCCCCGCTTTAAATATCACCACACCATCCTGAACACATCTCATCAAATGTTAAAGCTAAACAGGTATTTCCAAGTAGGGATGGGAAAGAATCCTGTCTGAAACAACATGGAGGGTCACTGACAGTCAGAACTGATAGTAATGGGCTACATTGCTCCTACTATCCTGAATCGTAAAAGAAGTTTGTGTGCTTTTTACTGTTCCACTTACTGTAAAGTAACTATTTACTGTAAAGGCATGTTGAAGTGTTCACAATATTTTGGAACTGTCTTGAAATTTTACATTGTTGTAGTAGAATAAAATGCAGTTTAAAACAGTAGTATCCTCATGGTTTGAAATTCAAGTTTGTCAACTAGACGGGGACAATACACCAATTTCTCCAGAATGTTAGTTATCAAGAAATTTTGATTGTGTCTTCAGGCTATTGAACTTTTTGTGCATCTTCAATTATACTTTCTAGAACAGATAGCATACTACAGTATAAGCAAAAACATACAACTGAAATTCTACTACCACAGTGTAAGTGAGCTTTGAATTACCACTTAATATCCTGCCTTGTTCTGTTTGCTGGTTCTGACAAAGCAATAAATTATAGCTAATGGAAGACTTTCTTATTTGTTTGCTCATTTGCAACCAGGGAGAAACAGAGGGCCTGTATACACAGCAGAAATATTCATATCTTGGGTAATGGGCATGTATGTTGTTCTTCAAAACTATATTTATAGATATATGGAAATTTAATAAACAGATTAGTCAATCAAAATTCCTTTAACTGGATAATATTATTCAAATGAAAGCTATTCTCAGATCACCTCTATCTCAAATGTGGCATATATACTTAAAACCCTTTGACAATACAGTGGGTATTTATTAGCCACTGGGGTTTGGTTCTAGGAACCCCCGTGGATAACAAAATCTGTGGATGCTCAAGTCCCATTAAATACAATAACACAGTAAAATGATGCCCCTTATATAAAATGGAAAATCAAGGTTTGCTATTTGGAATTTATACTTTTTTGAATATTTTCAAGCCTTGAATCCGTGGATAAAAAATCTGTGAATAAGGAGGGCCGACTGTGTTAGAGCAATAGTAAGTACAATTTTGTTGCATTTAGATATTTTCTGTATCGAGAAGGAAAGACAGAATGAAAGAGGAACTAAGTCTCACCCAGTCTTGACTGAAGCATTCCACACTGATTGCTGGATGTATCATTAAGTCTCAGAGAGCCACTGCCTCTTTCAATCCAGGACAATGACGCTTTGTTAAATACAAAAAGTTTGCAGTTGATCTAAGGTAAGAAATTGTAACATAAATTGGAATATGGATTTTTGAACAATAAAAACTCTGCACCATCTACACTGTTAATTTAAAGTGATTTAGTTTTATTAGTAGTATTGTGGTTATTATTTATTAATGTAAAAATGAAACACCAGGAGAATGGTCAAAATGAATACTTAGTTATTCACTAACAAAACTGAAGAGAAAAGTAGAACTGAATACTCTTCCCAGAGAACAACACTTCAAATTCTTTCCCTTCCTCTGGAAAGAACACAGGGATCAGTGAATTTGCAACATTGCATAGTTTTATGTGGTGCTGACTATTAGAAGGCTTGTTGTGTTCTTCAGAGAAGCTTCATGCAATAAGCCTAGTGCCTTTTCCAAGTGTGTGCTTACTTCCCAATGTACAAATCATCATTTCATCCAGAATGTGAGGAAGTAAGCTTCACTGCTCATATTCCTAGCGCAGTCAGGGGCTATGTCTGGAAATGGCTGGCTGAGATTCTGGGAGTGTTGTCCAGACAAGTAACTGTACTAAGTTCTGGGAGCACTCTACATGTTATTCAAATCTTTAGTTCAAAAGCATGCAAAGAACAGAGCCCAACTGGATTGCAGCCAATTTGGCATATGCAGACATGCATTATTTGAATCTAGGGAATACTTTTCTTTAACACTACCTTGCTGAAGTTTTGTGATAATAGCTTCTATCTTAAGTGAGAAGATAAATCTACTTATTTTTATCTATTTATTTTCATTTTTTTTTAAAAAAAAAACCCAACCATTTGTGTTAGAAAGTTTTTAAAGTGAGCTATTAAGGCTCAGGACAGTGATTTCCACTGACTTATAGCTGTTTCAAATAAAAATCACAGCAGTGGTACATATTAGTCAAACATCAGAAGGTCACTATGTAAAATCAAGACATAGCTTGGTTTCCCTCACTCTCCCCATTAATATAACAGAAACATTCAAACATTCACCTAGAAATATCTAGGAAAAAAAACTACCTGCAACACATTGTGTTCTGCTTCTTCTCCTGTTGTGACTTCAACTTTATCTAATAAATATCTTTGTCTTGGCTTGTTAGATATGTAAGCAGCAGCTGATTCAGCCAGTGTTGTGTCCTTGACCAAATCTAGTGTTGCACAAGAAGAAAGAATATTTTTTAAAGCTTTAATCATAAGAGGAGGGAGCTACTATAATAAAATGTATTGGACATTAACCTTTCCCCCCTTTCAACAGCTTGATTCAGATATAACTAGCTTTTTATTAAGATAGCATTTGGAACATCTGTTTGACCTCTCCATGGTATAGCTCAGCAGTGAGCATAAAGTGCATGAGGTATCAGGTTTGTTTTCTGGCATCTCCAAATTACACTTGGTCTTAGTCAAAGGGACAAGAAGTGATTGAATCTCCAAATACATTGGGGGGGGGGGGGATGTGGGAGAAGTAGCAGGACAGTAAAAGACCTCTGCCTAAAACCTGGACAACTACTACCAGTCATAGAAACATTCCAGACAGAGTAAAAATTCCTGATGGCTTCAGTATTTGTTGCTCTACCAGATGACATTTCTGTTGTCCTAGAGTGTTCAGTGGCAATAACCCGCACCAGTAGTACAATTTTATTCTCTCCCAGGCAGGTGCCCCCTGCCAATTCTGATATCTATTGGAACAAAAAGTCCCATGGGTCATGTGTGATTCAGTACTTACAGTATACACCTGGTTCTTTGGCCACTAATTCCACCTTGTTGTTATCATGGAAGGTGGGAGAGTGGAGAAATGAGCATTCCCTTCTTTACATTTAATAAATCAGACCACTGTTCCTTTTTTTTTTTTTAAAGGAGGTCTGCCTATATTGGATCTCACAGTATCCAGAACCAATAGTGACCAAAGTCACTGAATAGATCTGAATGATTGGCCAAGTTCCCTACAGTGTCATGGGATCAGAATGATAATTGGTCAATTTGCTTATTATGTCATACAGCTTACTTCATTCTCTCCTCCTCTCTTCCAGTTTTTGCTGGGACTAAAAAAGCTGGAATCTATTGGGGCATTACATCCTTATCCCTGCAATTGTACTTTTTAGGTGCTGGCATATGGATATTGCATATTGCTTGCAGTACAATGGGGCAGCTTAAAGTCTGGTCAGCATGCAGATACAGTTCATCCCCTGCCCCAGAAATGCCAACTGCCTCACCCAAATGGGCCACATTTATCTAAGTATGCTGGCAGAACTTTACATTCAACTGGTGCTGAATAGTATCTCAGCCAAGAACTTCAGCATCCTCACCAGCTGGCTGTCCAGTTTCTGCTTGAACGTATCCAGCAAGTGAGAGTCTGCCCTTCTCTTTGTTTCCACTGCTAAAATGTTCTTGCTATTAAGATGTTTCTCCTAATGTTCAGCCAAAATAAAGGACTGGGCTAGGGAAGGGCTTGCTCTTGGACAGAATTTGTCCAAACTTCAATCTATAGGGAACAATGGTTTGGCACATTCTTATAGTAAAAGTATTTAACCTGCTGGCTTTTTGTCATCTTTGACGCAGAACATCCAGGTTCATTCTGCCATATATTTTTTTCTAAAAAAGATCAGGACGTAATATAAAAGAAGCTGAAGACTACGCAACTGAAGTAGCCAACACTGGGCTGGAGAGACAAAATAATCTAACCTGGTAGACGGCATCTTCTTGATTGAATTTGGGCTTTTCTTTTAGATCTATCAATACTGACTACAGTAACCATCTATCCAAAGTTGTGAAGAGAATGGGAAGCAGCATGGTAAAGTTAAGGGTATTGTATAGCACCTACTTGTCCATGGAGAACTGGTATGAAAACCTAATGTTTCATTTTCACTGTTGTGTGGTTCATCTTCTGACGGCAGCTCTGGGGATATCTCAGGCCTCTAAGGGAAGTCAGAGAAAAACATTGCAGAATGGGATGGGATAGAAAATTGGAAATGTTATTGGAAAATGGGGGAAAGGTATTACAATGGAAAAAAATAGAACTGGAATTAATTGTATGTCAGATACTAATACTATTTGATTTTTACAAAGAATGAATGGCATTACAGTGTACACAGCAGGATAAAGGCTAAATGGTAGCCATACATTAATATTCTGACTTCTGACTTTACTTTACTAGTCCATTTTGCAAACAGTATTCTGGAATACAAGAGCCATCATGGTGTAATGGTTTGAGCCATGGACTAAAACTCTGGAGACCAGGGTTGAAATTCCTGCTCAGTCATGGAAAGCCAATGGATGCCGCTTGGTAAGTCACACTCTCTTAGCCTCAGAGGAAGTCAGAGACAACCCCCACCTGAACAAATATTTCCAAAAAAATCCCATGATAGGTTTACCTTAGGATCATGATAAATCGGAAATGACTGGAAGACACACAGCAGCAATAATTCTGGAATATAGTATTCCACACAATTCAGGTGGCAATCCAGTAGGAATGGACATAATTGATGAGGAAACTCTCCCAAAAAAGAGATGTTGACACAAAGGCATGTGTACTACGAGAACTTTGCACTAGATTCTTTCCTATGCAAGCAGAATCTCTTGCCATTTTAGTCTCATTCTAAAGGGTTCTTGTTCATGATATTATATCAGTGGGATTCTGAATTGTGATCCAAAAAATAATGTTTCTAACCTCATGTTTTAATAAGGACTGCGCATTAGAATTACAGGAACCTCTTAATCTGTGATGCAAAGTGATTATATCTATTAAAAATAGAACCTCTTCTAAACTCTAGACAATCATTCTCAAAAACCATTATTCTGGCTTATTTTTCTGATTTGCTAAGCAACGTATGCTAAAATGAATTTAATGGGGAACTGTAGTTTAATCAACTCAAGATTTTTGAACCAAAGCAACCAAATGCTAAATTCCAGCACTCGGTCCCAGGTCCTATGTCTGCCAATCAAAAGGCATTGTACTTCCATGTTTTTGTGGCAAAGAGAAAAGAAAGAGGAGCAAAGAGAAAACATGTTGTTGCTGTGCGCCTTCAAATCATTTCCAATTTATGGTGAACCTAAGGCAAACCCATCATAGGGTTTTCTTGGTGCAGTACAGACCACCCAAAAAGGGTGGCCTCCCGGCACCTGTTTTTCTGCCGGAGGGAAGCTGCAGCTGCCAAACCATGCGACATCCTACCAGTGAAAAAAGAACCCACAAAAAGTGGGTTCTTTTCAAGCTGCTGCGGTGGCATAACAAGTGTATACAGGGTGCCGCCATTGTTATGCCCTTGTCACATGTTAGGGTTGTGGGCGTGTGGGCACTCTGCCCCCAGGCAGTCCTAGCACATGACGAGGGCGTCACAAAGGCCCGTATATACTTGTCAGGTTTCTTCAGAGGAGGTTTGCCATTGCCTTCCTTTGAAGATGAGAGAATGTGACTTGCTCAAACTCACCCAATGGGTTTCCATGGTTGAGGTGGGATTAAAACCCTAGTCTCCCAGTGTCTTAGTCCAACGCTCAAACCACTACACCACACTGACCTGCTAGAGAGAAAGCATAGATTATAAATTAATGATGACATCAGGACACCCATAAAATTGTGTGAATGCAGCAAGGCAATTGCATAACAGCTTTCTATAGAATTACACTCATCCCTCCATGTTTGTGGCTTTGATATTTGCAATTTGATTACTCACGAATTTAATTAATGTGTTCTCTCTAGGAATATCTAGGTCCTCCTCCAGTGCAACTCTATGGTCAACTTTAATGAAAAGTTGCACTGAAACATCTAGAGATTCCTAGAGACAGTACTCTACTGGGCATTTCTAGCTCAATTAATGCAGAATCTGTGGATACATACAGTTGACTGTTCTGTTGCATCAACATATCAACTTTGATGAAATTCACTTTCATTCCTATGCTTTTCTACTTTTACATCATTCTACCTCGAGGAACAAAAGCATACTTAGCCACACATTATTAGTAAGTCCCATGTATGTGGTGTGCAAAGCTCCCAGGTAAAGAATTGCTTAGCAACTGGGGGGCGGGGAGGTCCAGTCTGATCTTCTGCCTTTAAAAGGAACCTGATATGCAGGAAATATCAGATGAAGGACTTAATGGGATGCTAATTGCTACAGATCAAGTAGCTGTTAAAGTAACATAATAAGCCATTTCAATCACTAGAATTCCCTACTCAGATATCTTTGAAAGAAAGTTCACATTACCACCAACTGCATTATTAGACCAAATGTTTAGATGATGTTTCAGAAAAAGTTGAGTTCTTACTGTCTAATACTCAGAAAATTTCATAGCCAGCCAGCGTTCAATTCATCATTGATTTTCCTTTTTGCTAAATTTATTGAACACTTTTGAGAAACATTTAGAAATGGTTAACATTTTGGATTTTCTCTTTACAAGTAAAGTTGCCTCACATTCTCCAAGAAGGGAAATTGCTTTAACAAGATTTAAATTTAATGGGTTATGAAATAAATGTAAACATCCACAGAATGCAGATGACATTGTATGACAGAGATGGTGACGAAACAAGCTCAGGTGAGTAATTTTTTCCTGGCTGTCCTTCCACTACCCCACCAAACGAGACAAAAAATCGTTAATACTTACCAAGACTCTTTCTACTATATTTTCTCCAAACACAAAGTCAGGATGTTTACTGTTTGAAAAAGTTCTGCTTTGGGATAACTGGTTGCTAGAAGCAAAAACAAGAAAGCCACATCAGTTTGAGGGATTGTCAAAAGAAAACAATATATATTAGTAAAACCAGTTAAAATACATATGTATTAGGTCCACTCACTCCTCCCTTCCATTGAGATAAAAACACAGGAGACTTGTCACGAAATCTGAGTGCCAGCTCCTTTTTCCATGCACTCTTAAAATCTTTTGGCTTTCCTAGTTCAACACACAATCAGGGGATTGCTGCTGTTGCCCAGTTGCAATGCTAGGGACCATGAAGCCATACTCACTAGCTTTGCCCTAACATTTGGTACTCCCACCCTAGAAACAAATTGACTTTTTATTATTCTTTTGAGGATTACAACTGTCTGAGACCCACATATCCAGCAAACAAACCCAGTGGTTGGAGAATCCTGGGAACTATAGTACAAAAAAGTAACTGTTCTCTTTCTATCATGGGTACAGATGCATAAATGTCAATACAAGGGGAAAGTGTGTGGCTTTAAAACCCCTAGCTTGGCAAGCTGGCAACTGTCAAGATGTTTGTAAGTTTGGCACAACATTGGAAAAGAGGGTTACCATGTGTACTACTGTATGCAGAGGGATGCAGTCGATAAAGCATCACAAGTGTCTTAGTTGTTGAAGCTATTGGGACACATTTGCACAACTCAGACTTCTGATGGTGTGAAGCACCTATATGTGTATAATAGCCAGACAGTATGAGATAGCAATTAGAATATCGATCTAGGACTTGGGAGATTCAGGTTCAACTTTCCACAGAAACATAACACTCACTGGGTCATGTTTTGCCAGTCACTCTCTCGTAACCTGACCCATACAGCAGCAAGGGAAGAGCCATGTACACCACCTTGAGATTACTGGAGGAAAGTAATAATAGAAATCTCCCCCAAGGAAAGTTTTGGTATCAGAAATTTTTAAATTTACTACCAAACTTTGGATTTTCTGCTCAGGCGTTGAATCCAAGGATGAGTGATACTTAAAAGATCTTTAAACAAAGAGCGCCTGAGGTGGATTGCACAAACTGATATAAATGCCCTAATAACCATAGGAACAATGAAATGGTTAGCCAGTGTGAAATGTGAACATAATCGTGAAAAATGTTTGACAATATCTCTAGATAATGGAATCATGTACAGTTCTTACATGCTTATGTTTTGAACAAATGGATTATAAAATAAATAAATAAATAAATAATTTTTTAATTTTTATCCCACTTTTTGCAAGGCAATCAAAGCTGGCTACAAGAAGTTAAAATACATCCATATATATATATAATGCCTCCCCTTAAAAAAGATTAAACAGTATAAGATTAAAAATTACATATTAAAAACCAACTAAACCAAATAATAATCATCATAAAATGGGGAAAGATTTTATCGTATCCCATTTAAAGATAGGCTGTCTCTGTGGAGAGCCAGTTTTGGAGGATTTGGCTCATTATATACTTGACTGCCAGATATATACTGGTATTAGAGAAAGTTATTTAGAGCCTTTCCTAAAGAAAATGAAATACTGGAGTGTGAAAAAGAAACTTAGTTTAGTGTTACAATCATAAAATCAATATGTGGTCCAAAGGGTTGTTGTGTTTGTGGCAAAGGTTATCAGATGTAGAGAAACGTCTTTGGGAGCCATCTTAACTGTCATAGAAACCTGAGGATATGAGTGTATACAATATTTTTTGCTAGGACACCAATAGTTAATTAGTATTTTTTCTTTGTTGCTACAATGTGATCTGTTTTATAAAACAAGATATGTATCTTAATCTTAGGTATATTTTTTATTTATTTGATCCTTGGGAGTGGTGGGAAATATAAATAAAAGTTGTTATTATTAATCATATGAAAGCTTTGATGGCCCTTGTGGTCTCTTCCAACTCTATGATTCTATGATTCTATGTTTTGTTTGCAGTGGTTTTTGGACAAAGCAATAAATCTTCTCTCATTAATAATGGAAATGTAACCGATAAATAACTACATCTGAAGGCTACCTTTTAGGATGTTGTGTCAAATCCATGAACATGAGGCACAAAGACCGGGGGGGGGGGCACATTGTTGTCCTTTGGAAATTTCCTTGGCCCTTCCTCAAACTCCCCATGTCTCTTGGTACTAATCTGTTAACCTAAGACTGTTAGGAGAAATAAGTAAAGAAGGAGACCTATTTTCCAACCAAGTAAACCCTCCAGACATATTGGATTATAGCTTCCATCATGACCATCCAGCAATAACATATGATCCAACATATCTAGAGGGCACCAGGTTGAGGAATACTAAAAAACTTTTAAAACCAATTAGATAAATGTTTATTTTTTTCAAGATCAAAATATTAAAACAAGAATACATTTCAGTTCACATACCCTATTACTTGAGGACCTAAAATGTGAAAAGAAACAGGTTGCTTTTCTGGAACATCTTTCCAGGCATCAGTGCCTTCAGATACCTAAAAACAACAGAAGTAGAAAAACCACAAATGGAAAACCGTCCATAAAATATTAATAGTAATGTATGAAACAACAGCATCACACACTTCATACCAAACTATATTTCCTGTTCACACTGTATTTACCTCAGCGTTTGTATCTTGCAGAACAGATTCAGTGCTTATCTTTTCTGCTAATCTGTGCATAGAAGCTTGTGGAGGTTGTAAGATGGCAGGCTTCAAAACATCCCACTGTACATTTGTGGATGGAATACCTTGCAAAACAGAGGCAAGCGGGGTTAATTTTTGTTGCTTCTGCTTGCACATGTTCTTTTAAAAAATGTTTCTTAAATCCCACATAATCCTTTCTCACGTTAATATCGCTTCTTCTCATGCTTGTGACTTTGTCACTCATAATATACTGAGTGACTGTAGACTAGACAATAGGTATAGTATTAAAGAAGAAGTAGCCCCTCAGATGATGCAAGACATCTGTCAAAGCAAGGATTGTCAATTTAGGGATCATCCCAGGCCCTGAGGTTTCTGTGCCAAAACCTGATACATAGGGATGGTATTTTGTCATGTCATTAAGAGTTACAGATTAAGTAGCAACCACAGTTGCTCACAACTTGTCATTCAAGAACACAATCACAGAAATATACACACATTCTTATGTACATACTCCTTTTTGGAAGTTTAGACAGAAATCTTATGTTAGGGGTGTGGATCAAAGTGAAATTAATTGGAGATTTGGGACAAGGAAACAAAAGTCTATTTGCTTTTAGAAGGCATGTGCAAAACAGAGCAGTCACCATGACTGAGAGGGAAGGAGGAAGCCAACTAAGTAAATGTATAGACTCTGGAGAGTCTTTGCAAGTTGCATCAACAATTCAATTAAGCCTTGTAAATTGCAGCAAGGCAGCTGCTCTCCTATCTGAGTCTTTTTGCCTGGATCTGAGCCCACAAAAACAGGAGAATTTGCACACTTATCTATGAACTGGAAAACTGGAGATTCAGGCAAGCCCTGAGATCAGGCAGCCTTAGTCATAGCACAGGATTAGTTTCAATTCTGTATCTTGAATTCAGTATGTTTTATTTTTTGAGCAACCATACAAAAGTAAATATGTACTTAAACTGCAAGTGTAATTTCTCTTATCTCTGCAGAAACCTCACTTGGTTGGACTCGTGCATGCCAGAACCTCATGAGATATATATTGCAGATTATCTAGCTAGATATATCTGTTAAGCCAAGATCTACCTACCTACCTACCTACCTACCTACGGAAGGTGTAGTCCTAATCCCTTGAAAATAAACCTCTGGCCCATGGACCTAATCTTGTCCACAGAAGGTTCGGGTTCCCCATGATCCCTTCCTGTATTTTTCCTGGTCAATGCAGAGAGATAAAGGCAGTCCCCACTGTCTTTTGTCTGTGTGCATTTTTTTGGGAGTGGGGATGGGGGAATGCCATTTCCTACTTTAAGCTCACATATTAATGAACTAGAGGAGTCTCTCCTCTCTCTTCCCTGTCCTCTCAGCTAGCATTTGCAAGCAATAAATACATGGGCTAACTCTACTTACTCTCTTCTGTAGCTTTCACACCAATTTTCTTTTGTAGTAGCATGGAGGTCAAGAATATGTTATTCTTCTTTACTGCAAAACAAATATATGCCCAATAAAGTCAATTTTCTATTCCATTTTTAATATGTCTTCAATATGCTTTGGCAGATTTGTCCTCTCAAGCATTTTATGATTTTTAACAAGAAACTCCTCTTTACAAACCATGTTTATTGAGGCTGAATGCATATGCATAGCATTTGATATCATATCCATGGCTGTTTCCATACCACAATATTAATGCAGTTTGACACCACTTTAACTGAATCCTGGGATCTTTAGTTATTTGTGGACCAGAGCTCTCTGACAGAAATCTCTCACAAAACTACACATTCCAGAACTCCATAACACTGAGCAATGGCAGTTAAAGTGGTAGCAAACTGTATTGATTCTGCAGTGCAGATGCAGCCCATGTCCATTTTACTGAAATACATGAAAACTGTTATTGGCTGAAAGACCATGTCAGAACATGTCTAGAGTGACTAGCCCTCCAAAGGATCAACCTGGTGCTAGGTACCAGATGAAGAGAGATAACAGCTGACAATGGGTTAGAGCTACATAATAAGCTTTTTTTAATTAAAAAGTTTCATTTTGAATTTAGTTTAAATTGAGTAGGCTCTTAAAATTTACACCCCACTTTTCTGTTAAACAGAGAAAAAAGCTACAATAAAAAGAGTAAAATAGAGTAGAATAATAAGTGAAAACAAAACAAAATTTTAAACAATAAAAACTGGTTTTTTTAAAATATCTTTTTGAATTGAAGTAAGAGTGGTTTCCAAAAGGCATAACTATCAAACAGTAGCTTCACATAGTTCAAGAGAGACACCTCATGCAGTCTTCTATTGTGTGTGTGTGTCTCACTGGCATTTCTGTTCAAACCGCCTTCAGTTCTCTTAAAGGTTACAGTACAGTTCTTGGGCATTTTCATGTTTAGCTCAGGACACACTATATGCCCTTTCATTTGTAATTTTCAGTTTTTCATCTGCCTGCAACTGACAGCTTGCTTAGAAGAGCTGGTCTATCTGAGACAACAGAAAGTTCACCTTGGGTCCTTGGTGAACTAGAGGATTGCCCTAGATCTTGTCATTCTGAGATGTGGAGTGCTAATGATGCTTCTGAGAAGAAACAGTGTAAGGTTTATGGAGGCTTCCAGTTCAAAACTGCAATCTTGACTGTCCATTGAAATCTAAAAACTCTGGAAATCATCAAAAAGCATATTCCTCCCTACAATAGCTCCCCATCCCTATATAGTAAACAATTTCCTGCCATTTCCCCTCCTCAAATGTTTAATATGAATGGGGAAAGTCAACTATAGATAGCACACTGATTGGCTAACACTTTGCAATGTCTTTCACATATATACCCTAATATGAAATAACACACTATATTCATATGGGACAATAATTTTTTTACTGGTTCAAGGATGTTATCAAATATTAAGGCAGCTCAAACATTAAACTGTATGTTTATTTTCATCGGGGTAAGTTTGACATTATTAAGAATAATGTAATTAAAGTTTAATAAAGAAATTTTAATTTATTCACCGGTCAGTCTTTAGTTTACCTGGCTGAGATGGTGGGAATGTTGGAAGGATGGTAAAGGAAGATGATCGCACACGTTTTGGGGATAGTATCGTTTCTGGAATTAAAAGGAGCAACTCATCATTTTCCCTGGAAGAGCACTTAACATTATATAATTTTAAGAAAAGTAATTATGCAAATTATGAGAACCAGTGGGATATAGTGATTTCAGCATTGGACAATGATTCTGGAGAACAGGGTTTGAGTCCCTACTTAGCAATGGAGAGATCTGGAGTGAGTCACTGCTCAGCCCCAGAAAACCCAACAATAGCTTCGCCTTAGGGCCACTATAGGTTAAACATGATTGGAAGGCACAAAATAAGGACAACAACAAATTATGCAAACAGGTATAATTTTATAGTGATACATGTCTTTGCTACCAAAACATGGCAAATATTAGGCATGATATTTGTTATTTTTACAATTTCCACTTTAGTGTCATTAATTTTAAGCTTTAAAGTCACTTTGGATGGAACAGATGCTAAATCACAGATTACAGAACTTACTTCTAGTTTAGTTCATGAATACATTTGCACATCAGGTTTTGTTAAAATATTATTTTCATTTTAAACATAACTAACTGGAAATGAGCAAGGGGTAAGCAGTCATACCTCTGCACAACTGAGAGTCAGAGGGCTGGAAAGAAAAAGATGATGATCTTGGACGTTTTCTGGAACAACCAGTGGAAACTGAAGAGAAAAAGAATGACAGGACATCAGCATACACTGCATATCTTATCAAGCACAACAATACATTACATTAAGACAGGGGTGAGTATCCAATGACCTCCCAAACAATTGCTTTGACCTATAACTCCCATAGTACATTGTTATTGGTCAGGTTGGGTGGGGCTGGTGGGAGTTGCAGGACACAATACATAGAAGGCCAGAGGTTCCTCATGTCTGCATTAAAACACTTTTAAAATCCAACAAAAGTTCTGGGGGTTTTTTCTACAGAACAGAACTTTTTCTATTGGGTTTGATGGATGAACAGAAGGAGAAGAAACATGGAAGAATCGTTTTATATATGCTTCAGCTGCCAGAATACTAAATTGTGTGTTAATAAAAATTACTCCTCCCCTCCAAAAAATCCATTACAAAAATTCATAAAGCAAATGTAAAATCTATTAACTTATGGTTGCCTTTCATATGATGGGAGGAAGGGACATGGTTCTCCCAGATCTCACTTCACATGAAGAGTGGACTGTGATATCTGTCTGTACAATTGTGGTGGAACCTATTGTAGTCTGAAATTCCCAGGACTAAATATGGTTAAAGCCTCTGGTTTGTGTCCTTCTGGGCTTTTAACTCATGAATTTGTCATGGCTTCTACTCAGAGAGTTCTGGGCATAGAGGACTTGCTTTATTGGGGAAGGTTTGATGGGAAACAAGGAACAGTTTTAGAAATTGAGCTGCCTGCTTTTTCCCCCTGGCATGTACACCATCATCCAGTTGCCAGCGTCTGTCTGCATAATGGTGGAGGACATACCTCCTAGTGAATCACAAAGGGAGATACAAATCAAAGAAGGCAGCACACAATGCAAAAATATCGAATTAAAGCTGGCATTTCTCTTCTTCATTATTGCAATAATCAACACATTAAGAGTTGGTTTTTATTATAACTGAACATAACACATTCAGATTTGTACATTTGGTTTTATATAAAATAAATAAAAGTATGTTTTGTGTACATTTATTGATGATGATGATGATGATGATGATGCAAAAGAAAGGAGTCTAGTATGGCAACTTCTGTGACAGAGGATGTGGAGGGGCTCAGGGCTTGTGACAAAGTGAATGTCCAGCCACTAAATAAAATAATATCATATCCTTCACAATATATTTGTGTTTTAAAAAAAGAGTCTAAATTGAATTCATAATTACCATTTTCAGCCTTGCACACAGGATCTTCGATAGGTGTCTGAACAAAAAGAAATCTTAGTTAGACCTAGATTAAGTATTATCAGATGTTAATTCTTTAAGAAAAGCCCCTTGTGTGACATGATGTTCTGTGCTAACATCATTCACAGGTCCTGATGATCTTTCCACATTCACTATCTCAACTTTAAAGCAGAACAAAGAACAAAAGTTGGAGCTCTAAAGCATACCTACTCCCTACCTTTTTTTGCAATTTTATCCATCCTCATTTTTAAAGTCGCAGGTAACAGCAGTTCACACAGTTAACACATACATGTTAAGCAGCTTATTTTTTGTTCAGTTCATAAAGGCTTGTATATCTACATATTTTTTACCTTTTCTAAACTAAAGAACATTTCCAGTAACTACAGCAGGGATGTTTGTTCTTGTTGCACAATGAGATTCCTAATCGTCCATTCCTAATTTGCAAATAACTTTAACCCTGTGAATGCACAAGCAGGGAGTGACCCTCATTTGCATTTCTGCACGAAGGCAATGCATGTTACGGATTATAAGATTATTCAGTAGCTCTGTTCAGACATTACATGGCATACCCACAGAGCCAGATCAGAGCCCACAGTAATTCATTTTGCTTGAAAAGGGACAAATATGAAAGATATGTGTGACTGTGCATCAAATTTGTGAATCACCAAACAGTGTGGATTAGTTCTGTCTACAAGAACAAGGGATCCTACCTATCCAGTATCTCTTGCCTATTCAAGTGCTGGGTATGCACAGACATTTTTATTCATGTTTAAACAGGTTATGACCAATGACGAAAAGAAGGGATGTCTTCACTAAGTTGCTTCATACAGGTAGCAATGAGTAATTTCAGCAATTTCTTCTCACTGCATGAAAGTCTTTGAAAACTATGTAGTTTTCAAAGCCTATTTGCAATTCAAGACTCGTTCTGAGTAATGATCACAAAGTTGTTTTTTTTAATTCCCCATAGAAAACAACATTTTCCCTGCAGGAAACAGCATTTTCTGTATGGAAAATAACATTTCAATGCAGAAATATTAATTTCTGCACAGAAAATGCTGTTTTCTATCCAAATCTACTATATGCAAATTTTACGCAAAACAAATCCTAATTATAGCTTTTTTTCCTGTGCAGGAATTAATATTTCTGCACTGAAATCTTATTTTCCATGTAGAAAATGCAGTTTCCTGTACAAAAACAACTTTGTGTGAATTTTGCACAGAATAAGAACCAAACTGCAAAGATTCTTGCCAGTCCAGGATTGTTCTTGTTAGGGTTGAGTGACACTCAAAGAAACATCCCTGGACAAGCCTGTTACTCCTTCCAAAAATATAGGGTTAATGGTCAAACAAAGCTGTTGTGACTAGGAATCCTGTTTCTCCAAGATATCACACAAAAGAACCCTATCTGTTTATGAAGATAAGAAAAGCCATGCTGACTGAGGCCTAGGGCCTCTTTAGTCAAACATTTTGCTCACCCAGACTAAAACCAGGAACCTATTTTGTTCACCTATTGCAAGTCCACAGGCAGGAGAGGAGTGCAACTGTACTCTGTCTTCTGTTCCCCAGCAATATGTAGGTAGACTACTTCTGATACTGGACAGATTTAGAATAACTAGTAGCCAATGATGGCTCTTATCTCTGTTAATTTATCAAGATGTCTTTTAAATCTGAGCACATTGGCAGCCACCATCACCATCTAGTGGCAATGAATTCTAGTACATGTGCGCAAGCTGTATACAGATGCTAAAGTGAATGTGCATAGGGCTGCTATTGTGATCCCACACTTCCACTGTGTGTTATTTGCATACCTTGGTTAACTTGTTTGGACAAGTGCAAGAGAAGAAAGGTTTGGTACTTACCTTATAAGGTTGCTCTTTCTTGAAAACAAAGATGGGCTGTGCAATCACTGATCTGTCTAAAGAGAAAAGGTGCAATATTAAACTGTGAGTGCAAATAGACCATTTATCAATCTGTCTTGTACTAAGAGGGCTGTCGATCTCTTTCAGTGAAACATTTGTCTAATAACAATAATAAACTGAGAGACAGTAGATTTTGGGCTAGACTAGAGAAACCCGATAAAAGTATAAAATGTTTATTTTTCTAAATATATTGTTTAAGACATTTTGTCAATATCATCTCGTAACAACAACCATATATAAACATTATCATACATATTCTCATATATGTTTCCATTTATGTCCCCTCTTTCTCCCCCCCCCCCCCCCCCCTTGGTCTTCTGCAGTTCGTATTGAACCTCTTTTTAGTATTCTTAACAGTTCTTCTCTCCAGACATCACTTTTACCTCGTTACCATCTCATTCTAAGAAAACAAAATTAATTTTGTTTTTACAAAACATAGAAAAAATGAAATTATTGGATGGCCAAAAGGCAATTTAAACCAAGATATTACAAAAATGAAATGTATAAATGTGTTAAAGACTCCAGGGTTGGCATGATGAAAGCAACTGGCAGTTTCATCATAATTATTTACATATTTTTGTTTCTTTCAGGTTCCTTTATTTTGTTGTTGTTACTCTACACAAATCTTTTTCATTTTTTTAATTATTAAAGATTTTCAAACAATGCAAACAAGGGAAAAACAAAACAGCAAAAAATGGATGTGGTTTTTGTTATGGATATCAATGAATGAACAACGAGGCATCTAAAGTTATTGCGTTGTTGTCATTACTGGAACATTTGTCAAGATATCTTTCCAAAATCCATTAGCCCCTTTCACATATTCATCTGAACAAGAATATGAGGCGACTGGGACTGAGCAGCAGCTACTGGCCTTGCAGTTGGGTGAAAGTGTGAAACAAACTTAACACAGGTACAAATTGTATCCATGAAGCCCTTGTTTGCATGAATGTTTGAATAAGCAGGGCTCAAAATCACTACCTGTGAACAGTTTATTATGGTTGTTGCTCTTTTCATAACTTTACCACAAAATGGATAGGGCACAGGGATTCCTGAGTTTAAATCCTAGATCTTCTTGTCTGGTCTGCACAACAAAGGGGGAAATAATCCCAGGATGAGAGCAACAATTTAAAAAGTGTGTGCATATATGAAGAGAGAGAGAGAGAGAGAGAGAGAACCTATTTTCCCTTTCTAGACTATTTTTTCTCCTATTACACTGCAAAATTAATGCTGTTTGACAGTGCTTTAACTATCATGGCACCATCCTATGGAATTCAAGGACTTGTAGTTTGTTATGGCACCAGAGCTCTCTGACGAAGACTACTAAATATCTGACAAAACTACAGTTACCAGAATTCAATAGAATTGAGCCATGTCAGTTAAAGTGGTGTCAAACTGCATTAATCCAGCAGTTTGGATGCAGCCATACTCTGAGCAACTGTAGCTGATGGGTAATGTATTACATGTAGGGTTGCCATAAGTCAGGACCTCCAAACCGGGACAAATGTAGGACAATTGTAGGACAAGGTTTTTAAATGGAGGACACGGGAAAAAATTGGATGGTTTTTAAAAATTTTAATACTGGCCAAACACCCCTTCCCCCATTCCAAAACACGCACAACAGCACATTTGGGAATTTCACATGGCTTTAATGAACATGGCCTCTTGCATATTTCAGATGCTTATTCCTTAACCAAACCCCTTGGGTTTCACACTAAACATGGGTTAACATGGCTATTCATATTGAATATGTCAAGGTGATTTAATAAGAAGTGATTTGCCCTCAGGTTCAACTGTACTTCTCAGAAGTGTGTACTTGGTCAAGGGACTTTGGTTTTTCTTCACTGCACATGAGTTTGTAAAACTCAGAGCAACTTACATTGGCCATGCCTCTGAGGCTTGCTGATATCAATATCACCATCGTCATCATCATTACTATCATTGTCACAACAAGGCAGACTTGTTAGCATTAAAAGCACCAAAAATACAACAAAAAACACACTTTAGAAAAAAAAGACATAGGAAATGGGCACCCCCCTCCTCCTCCTCCTCCTCTTCTTCCTCTGAGGCTTTGCCTCCTCCTTGTTGCTGGCCAATGGCAGATTGGGGCTGGAAACAGCCCCGCCCCCGCTGTTCTGCCAGCCAGCATCAAGGGGCCGAGCTGCCTTTATAGCCTCGCGCGCTGCTGCGCAAGTGGGGAGAGTGCACGCTACTGCCAGTTGCGGCCGAAGCAAGCGCCTGGCGCGGAAGCGCACGGAGGAGGTGGCGGAGGTGGGTGGCTTCCTGCTGCCGGAGCGCGTGGAGGGGAGCGCACTAAGGTGGAGGCAGAGGCGGAGGAGGAGGAGACGGGTGGCTGCCTGCCACTGGAGTGCGCGGAGGGGGAGCGCGCCAAAGCGGAGGCAGAGGAGAAGGAGGAGACGCAGCAATGGCCACATGAGCATGCCCGGCCCAGGGGCCGGGCCCAAAGCCATGAGTTAGCGGTAACCAGACCGGGACCAGGCCACTACCGCTAAAAGCGTGACTTTCCCGCCTGCAGGTGGATTATGGCATCCCTAATTACATGTAAATTATATCACTAGGGCCCACCTCTTGTGACATCACTAGAGGCCACTACTTGTAACATCACCTAGGGCCATTCCTTACTCTGAGGTTTTGGCCCTATACCGTACTAACCATACTAACCTGGAATGCCTATGCAGGAGCAGACTTCCTGAGCAGGCATAAGTCCATTTCCCCCAGATAGTATGATTCTTCAGATAATTGTGTTCAGATATTGTCCAGGTAATAAAATGATATATTTATGCCTACAAACAGTGGGTGTTTTCAGATTGTGCTGTGAGTTTTCCTAGCAGTACTTATTATAAGGCATTATGCAACTTTTCCTCTTTAATGCGTGCAGGGTTTCCCCCCCTCCTAAGACCAAAAAACAAAAAACAAAAAAAAAAATGGAAGAAGTAGGGAGAAAACATGGGAAATTTACAAACAGAAATCACTAGTGAGAATCCTCTTGTAGCTTTAATTTAACTTAATTTTTCTCCCCTGAAGTTCTACAAGGTGTTATCCAACACCTCCATGTGCCATGGTTTTGCCAGACTGTGCAATAGCTGCCACTTACCTGGGCAGAGTTCTGGCCTCCTGGACCCAAATGCCCACCTTGAAAACTCTCTAAAGTTCCTGCCCCAGCTGGCTGTTTTCACCTTCCTGGATCTCCTCCTAAGCACACTGGCAGAATTCTACCAGCTTCAAGGCATACGCTGTTGATTTAATAATTCCTAATATATTTTCAATATTGGCCAAGGTCCTAGTCTTGGCTTATACAGGTTGAGTCTCCTGTATCCAAAATGCTTGGGATGAGAAGTGTTTTGGATTTTGGAATATTTACATATACAGAATCAGATATTATCACAACACCTTATACAGATAGTGTGAAACTAATTTAACATAATATTTTTAAAATAATTTTGTGCACAAAGTCATCAGAAAGCAAAGGTATCACTATCTCAGAAACCCATGTGGACAATGTTAAAATTCAGAGTATTTTGGATTTTGGAATTCTGGGTAAGTAATACTCAGCATGTATTTAAAGTATATTAGGTATTCATAAATTATTATTTTCTTTTGCTTTTCCCCATCTGCAGCCTTCCCCCCTACTTCTCTTTTGTTGTTGCTTATCAACAGCCCACGGCTGATAGGAAAACATGGTGGTGGTGTTTTCTGTTGCCATAACATGGAGACCACCATTGACCAAGAGGGACATAATAATCCCTGCTTCTTCCCCACAAGCTGCCCTCTTGCAGAATTGGCATTGAATTACCCCCTGAATAAAAGTAATCCCAAAGGTTTAAATCAAGTAATGATGGAATTATAGGCCACACAGATCTCTATTTGGTGCAACTATTTAAAGGAAAAGAGGAGAAAATGAACTATTTCTCTTGAGTCATTAATATCAAACCACATGGACAAAGGCTGCATTCTGTTTGTGGAACTAGTTGTTGATAACTTAACCACATGTTTAAAGTTGGAGACAGAACTAACTATGTCCCACAGTGGTATAATTTGTGGGGCCATCTCACAAGACTTCTTTGTATGAGCAGCCCACAAGAGCAACATATTAAAAGATTTATTGATTCACCACATATACAGTTCTGAAACTTTTTATAGTTGAGCTAGCATACCCACAACTGTGGGAACATTCTCAAGCAGATGCTAAAGACAAACTGGGCACTTCTTTTTGGAGGGTGTCTTAATGTATTTAGACATATATTTAGGCTGCGGCTCTGTATACATTTATCTTGGAGTAATTCCCATTGAATTTACTGGGACTGAGCAGATATGTAGAGCTTTGTACTGTTAATATGAATAAAAATTTTTTTGATTATTTAGTGAGAGTATTTTCATTGCACATTTATGTATATGCATATTTTATCAGAAAATAATGTAGTATAAATCAGAACAATTTTATTTAAGTACATTCAAGATTTAACTCAACACTTATGTACATTTTTCACATAAAAATACATGGAAAGAGGAGGAAGAGGAGGAGGAGGGGGAAGAGGAGGAGGAAGAGGGATCAAGGCCTCCAATTCTTGTCCCTCCTCCCTTGAGCAACTCTTGGATCCTCCTGGGGGTCCCATTTGAGGACCACTAGTGCAATGAGTTCACATTCCCTGGTTACTTTCAGAAGTTACTTCGTACAGGCATTTTAAAGCATTTTTAGGAATATGTGAACAGGAATTCTCCAAGTTAAAATTAAATTTCTTCCATTCCCCCCCCCCCCGACTGCTCACAAAAGTAATGAAAAAAGTAACCAACAGCACAACTAGTAATGTAATGAAAAATCTTTTTCAACACTGTATTCGGCAAGTTAACAGGAACATAGTTAAAAATAACATTGCAATTTCTAGTCCAATCTGGCCTAAAGTGTGGAGGCAGCTAAACAAAGTTTCTCAACATCCATTCAATATCTACTTCTTTCCCCTCCATCCTTGGATATGCAGGAAGGGAACATCCGGTCACTGCTACTTATGTGCAGGACAGTTCACTGCTACAGGAAAGAAGGAAATCAGCCACTTATGGATTTTGCCTTCACAGACAGAACTATAGGCACATCAACTGTTCAACCTGTTCTCATATAAATAGATGGGGACAGTGGAAGCAGAGAGCCCATGTGGTGTAGTGATTTGGGCTGTGACTCTGAAGACCAGGGTTCAAATCCTCACTCAAGACATGGAAACCTACTGGGTGATCTTGGGCAACTCACTCTCTCTCAGCCTCAGAAGAAAGAAAGTCAACCCCCCCTCTCTGAAAAAATCTTGCCAGGAGTCACTTTAGTGTCACCATAAGTCTGAAATGATTTGAAGGCACACAACAACAACAGATAGAAGAATAAATATGGTAAATCAACAAACTAAGGAGATGTGCTCTGAGACACCATACGGCAATTCACAGCCCAGTGTGGCAGAGGAACATGGAACTGTAAAAGGCTAATGCCAAAAAAATGAAAATAAAAATAATGTGTTTCTGATCCCACTTGTCAACAGACAAACCTGAACCTTGCCAATTTCTCTGTCATCACTAGTTTTAATGTTCTCCATAGTGACTCATATTCAACTACAACCCATCAACTCTACCTGGGGTAAAAGAAAATCTTTGTTTAAGAGTAGCCATTGGGAAGGTACTAAATACCCTAAAGGCTCCAGTTCCTGTCTGATTTTAGAAGCTAAACAGGCTCAGCTCTGGTTAGTATTTGGATGGGAAACAAAAAAAAATACCAGGTGATGTAGGCTATATTTCAGAGGAAGGAACTGGCAAAACCACCTCTGAGTACTCCTTGCCTAAGAAAATCCTATGAAATTCATTGGGTTGCCATAAGTCCATGGAGGCCATGAAGGCACACACATACATACATAGTGTTTGTTTGTTGTTGTTGTTGTTGTGTGCCTCTAAGTCATTTTTTACTTACAGCAAACCTATCATAGGGTTTTCTTGACAAATTTCTTCAGCACAGGCTTGTCATTTCCATCCTCTGAGGCTGAGAGAATGTGACTTGCCTAAGATCACCCAGTAAGCTTTTACACCCAAGCAGGGATTTGAACTCTGATCTCTTTGGTTGCTGACCAACACTCAACCCACTACACCATACTGTTTAGGACATATAAATACTTGAGCATTTCACTTCAAATTCAGCAGAGGGCAGTAGGAGCCAGCTCTGTACACCAGCTATATGCCCATTTCTTCTTTCCATGTTCACATTGGTAACTTTAAAAGTTTACGATTTCTTTATGCAGCCTTTCCACTTACTAAGGGCAATTCAGTAATCTTAATTTATGTTTTACCATTAATAAGGGCAAACAGCAGTCTTCCACCCGGATTTTTAACAGAGGAATTCCCTGAAAATGACATTTCTACATCTCTTCTGTCTTACTGAAAAAAGCTAAAGTTAAAACTTGATACTTACCCATCTTGTTGCAAAAAAGTCCAAAACTGGAAATGGTTTAAACTAGAGTCTTGGGACTTTAAAACATAATGCATGCACCAAGACTGATCTAGAGAAGGGGGGTAAGGGGGATGTGAAAAATAAAATACCAGACTCACTGTGGTCAGCTATCAGAGAATTACTGTTTACTGAAGCTGCAAGGCCAGAGAGAGCTGCCAAATTGCAAATATTCCATGCCAGAATTAGAAGAGCGAATGGGGAATTGTTGCAACAGTTTAAACTCTGAATTGGGAGGAAATGTTTCTGAGATTGGCTGGATTTCTGGCTGGCAAAAACAACAACCAGGAACTTGGGCTTTACTGGCATAATATAAATAGTAATAACTTGCTGTATATACTCGACCATAAGTCGTCCTCATGTATAAGTTGGAGGCAGGTTTGGGGGCCAAAATTATGGATTTTGATATGATCCGAGGATAAGTTGAGGGTAAAATTTAGGGGAATGTAATAAAGGATCTAAAGGATGAAGCAAAGGAAAATAATGCCAAAGAACTTGGACAATTCCAGCAGGCATAACTGTTTGTGCTCATACTAAAGGCTGGATGGATGAGAGAATAGATGAGGGTCAGTGGTTCCACGGCAGATGACACTCTTGCCCTTCACCAGGGGATGGTTCCTTTTTAAAATAAGAGTTAAAGTACAGTACTTACATTGACCCATGGATAAGTCAGCCCAGGTTTTTGGGGTCAATTTTTAGACTGAAGTTTCTAAACTTATACAAGAGTATATAAGGTACTCTCTTTGGAAAAAAATAATAATGAAAGGTGAGCCAGAAATGAAGCAATAATCTCTATAATATTTACCAGTGTCACCTGAAGCTCCTACACCAATCAATTTTGAAACTTTGCCCATTCACACTGGACAATTTTATTTATTTATTTATTTATTTATTTATTTACAATTATAGCATTATAATTCCACTTTCACTGCCATAAAAACATGTTATGGAATCCTGCTGGAATTTGCATTTTAAGGACCAGTATTTTGAATTCTCAGCCAGAGAGCTTGAGTGCCTTGTAAAAATACAAATCCCAGGATTCCATAGCATGTTGCCACTATACGTAATAGTATAGTATAGAAAAGCATCTCTGGTGGGTAGCATATGGACAGCATTTTAATACCCTATGTTTATTGTGGTCACATATTACATATTTAGGAAAAAAGCAAAAAGTAATCTGTCACAGGTGAAAATAAGGTCATGTTTCACCCCATTAGTGTGAGCAGCCTTCTTAATAATTGGAGAATTCATACAATCCAGGTTGAAATGAATTGCAGAGAGCACTAAAATAACATGCCCTTTTATGATTTAGGATATCATGACAAGGCAGAAAGTGATCATTTTCACATATAGTTGTTGTTGTTATTCATTGTAAGAGAGAAAAAGAGAGGTGCTTGTGAGACTTGCTGACACAACCTTTCAAATAATTTAGCTGGTTTTGGATACTCTGCATCTTGACACAAGAAGAGAGTGCCATTTTCAGCTCACAAAAATAGTGAGGCAAGCATGGCATAGTTAATACATATCTATGCACTGCAATGCCAACTGATGCACCCTTCCAAATATTCTCTATCTGATTTACCTCTGGTTTTGTAGCCTGGGTAGGGGAATGATCTTAGTGCAACTGTTCTTGGGTTAAGAATTTTGCAAGAGGAATCTGCATTTTTTCCCCTCCATTACAAGTATCATCCACCCCTAGCTGCCAAAGCTCCATGCAGTATTAGCATTACTAGAAAATCACAGCTTTCAGGACTTTGCTTGAAATCACAGGATGAGTATAATGTCCCCCAAATACACCTGTGAGTTCTGATTTAAATGTCTTTACCGCACTCTCCTGCTTTCCTTTCACCCATTTAAATGTCTATTTCTCATGCCTTGCCAGGGCTAACAAATGGAAGGTAAGATGTGTGTTGAGTAATTAACTAACATCCTACTTGTTGTTGCTGGAGCTGTAGCAGCTACTTGGTATGTAGATAGGAGGGTCAGAATGGTGGGTTGGAGGATTGTTGGTGGGACCAGGAAGGGTGAGAAATAATAATAATAATAATAATAATAATAATAATAATAATAATAATAATAATAATAACAATAAATTTTATTTATATACCGCTTTTCCACAGATCAAAGCAGCGTACAGCACAATCATTCG